>NC_079192.1:46875363-47175363 GCF_029499605.1 Hyla sarda | reverse complement strand
GCTCCATTATACTAAGATTTTGGACAATTGCTGCTTCCAACCAGTATGTTTTCGGCCCTTTTTATAGCATGACTGGGTAACGATGCACAAAGCAAGGAGGAGGAGGAAGTCTGGTGTGGAAGAACTTGACTGTCCACAATAAGCCCTGACCTCAACCCCATGAGGTCAGTTGCTTTGCAACAGCTGGAGGCACCCTAGTTGGTAAACACTGCCCTACACTGATGATGTCCAGTCTGCGCAGAGCATAAGAACACAGCTATCTATTCGTAATACTAATATTTGCATATAAAAAGGGATGACCCCATTTAGTAGCTCTTACCTGTGAAGAAACTGAGGGTATCTGTATTAATAACGGCATCAGAACCTCCTTTCAAATCTGTCTAAACGCAATGAAAGACATACACATCTTAGGGCACTTTGCTCAAGTGCTTTTATTTAAGGAAATCCTAATCACAAATATATAAAATAAGGAAAAAAAAAATCCCATTTGTTTCTAGGTACAACACAAAAAAATGTAACGTGTGTGGGAGGCAGCCATATCAAAAATCCTGCCCCCTTAAACAGGCGTGTGGTATAAAGGGTCCATATCTTAGAAAAGCCTTCCTTCAAATGGACGGTCCTTAGGGTGTGTCATACACCGCGGTGACCCCAATAGACTTTCCATCATGGAGTGGGTGTTAAGTACTAAATGTGTTCTGTGTAGCACCGATAACTAAACTGTATTTAAGGTTCTAGAGTGAACGTGAATATTCGGTAGAAATCCTCACCCTACAGGAAGTCTTTTGGCTCAAACCTCAAGGCAGAACAATGAAGCTTTTACTGGCAGTGATCACTTCTCTTTAAGGTGTCCCAGAAGAGACAAAGACGTCTCAGTGAGGCCATGGGAGCAGATCTTCGGGCTGGAGGAATGCTGTTCGGCCATGAGGTAAATGGCAGCGACTCAGGTGAGTGAAGGGAACCTATAAACGGCAGTAACAAAGGACCGTAGTCAGGAAAGACTCGCACAAGAGCTGATCTATTCCACCAAGTGTTATCTTCGCTGCCAAGGATGACGTATAGTTAATAGGATGGCAGTGCCAAGTCACCGATATCTGAGAAAGGCAGAAGCCAAATTATTCGCCTAAAAAGGAGGCAGTGTGAGACTAAAAAAAGTATATACAGATGACATGACCACCGTCATGGGACAAGGCAGTGTCTGAGGACATCATACCCAATAAGAATGGCTATGGTCAGACAGACCCGAGCCTGAGGTGAGATGTTGCTGCTGTACGTTCTTTAGGTTTTCGGACAATGTGGGCGGTACACAGGTTCCCTTTTGGAAGGCTCACATGTGCCCCAGCGCTGCTGCCTTCAGATGCAGTCCATAGAGTTTTCTGGGATTGTGTTAAGTGCTCCAGACAGGCCTTTGGTGGGGGCGCAGGATGGGGGAAGCATGGCGTGAGAAGCAGGGTCCACGTTCTCGATGTCTTCCATCTTTGATTCGTTAACACTTTCCCAGTTGATGTGGAAGCGTGTCACGCGTGGATTTGATGCTAGGATGTTCCTCTGGAGCTAAAAGAGATTAGACATTAAGAACATTAAAGCGTTACTGTCATTAGAATCAACTTTTACTTCCTTTAAAATTAAGCATTTTCCTAATATACTTGAATAAAAAAAAAAAAAAATATATATATATATATATATATATATAACACAACCACCACCACTGGGGGGTCTCTCTCTTGTTCCGTACACTTGGAGCAGGCGGCGGGGGTCATGTTGTCACGGCCAAGCCCCCTCAATGCAAGTCTATGATCATTGAGGCAAATTTACTAGGTTTCAAGTGAGCCAAAAATCTATCATTATTTTTTAAAAATAAAACCTTCCTTGCACCACATCTTATGAGGTTTTGCATCTCCTTTGGCAAGTAGCATGGATAAGATGAAAGAGGAAGTGGCAGGAAATACACTATCATGTTGCATAAAGTAAGCTATATAGATGTAAAATCTAAGACGTAGAGTAATGTTTCCAAACCAGGGTGCCTCCAGCGGTTGCAAAGCTACAACTCCCAGCATGCACAGACAGCCTTCGGCTGTCCGGGCATGCTGGGATTTGTAGTTTTGCAACAACTGGAGGAACCCTGGTTGGGAAACACGGATGTAGTCTAAAGATGTACAAAACAACCACAGAAATTTTGGAGCAGGTATGTCAGCCTCACTACATAAGCTCCATGTACCTGCAGATGAAAAGCTTTAGGTATAGAGGAGCGGTACCTGGCAGAAGTCTGGCTTCAGAGGAGGATTTTCCCTCAGTTCGGGGTCAGAATACTCGTTGTTGACGTAATAGCCGACTCGGATGAACTCCTGTCCTCTGTAGGTGCAAGTGATCAGGACGACCGTAACTCCCACAGCATCAGACTCTGGAATAAGGCTCGAATTTGGAGCATCCGCCTGCAAAACGCAACATATCATGTTAGGCCTCCAGAGTTTATAGACACATTGTTAAAGAACCATTAGAAGCAATGAGCAGTTTGTTCTCTTCGAGCAGTGGGGATTTTATGCTTCAGATACCTCTCTACAAGCTAGATTGATGCCATCAAGTAAGCAATTGTTTGCTCTAAAGCAGTGGTCTCCAAACTATGTCCCTCCAACTGTTGCAAAACTACAATTCCCAGCATGCCTGGACAGCCAACTCGAGCTGTCCATATATTACACACACATTACTATTCATTTGAAAGTCAGAGTGAAATTCAACATCTTTCCAGTAGTGGCCGCTGCTGGGAAGATCAGCAGCCAAATGGGGACATCTCCCTGCAAGAACCATAGAGGTCAGCTGATCATCATGGTAGCATAGTTTAACCCCTTAAGGAGACAGCCAGCTTTAATTAAAAAAAATTATATATATATATATATATATAAATAAAAATATAATCATATTTGTGAGGAGGAATTGAAGAGAAAATGCAATTTTCCAACTTAGGGGGGTTTCATTTTTGATCAGTACTACTAAAATGATACCCCTGTTTACATGTATGTCTGATCCTGTACTAATAACCCCTTTTTTGCACTTTCGTTTTTTCTCCTCCACACCTTCTAAAACTCATAACTGTTTAAATTTTCCACCTACAGACTCAAGAGGATTTGTTTTTTTGCACCAATTTTACTTTGTAATGACATCTATAATTGTACCACAAAATCTACGGTAAAACCAGACAAAAAATAAATAAAAATAAAAATATACTTGTGGGGCGAAATAAAATAAAAGAGGGATTTTGTAACTTTTGGGGGCTTTCGTTTCTATGTAACGCAACTTTTGGTAAAAGTGACCTTATTCTATAGGTCCTTGCGATTAAAATGATACCCAACTTATATAGGTTTGATTTTTTTCCCCCTTCTGTTAAAAAATTATTACGTTAGGCATGAAAATTAGTAGGTTTAAAATTTCCTGTTCTAACCCCTATAAAACTTATTTTTCCATACGGTACCATTTTATTTTTCCAAGTGGTGGTATGAGGGCTAATTTCTTGCGCCATGATCTGAAAAGACACCATTTTTGTTTCGATGGGACTTTACCGTTTTTTATAATTCTGCGGTGTGAACGGGTCTCCGTGAGACCCGTTGACACTGCAGAATTTCTGCGGCGGACAATTCCGCCGCTGACGTTGTTCCGCACAAAGAAACATGTTCCTTTTTTGCGCGGATTCCGCGAGCACTGCATAGCAGTCAATGGTGACTGCTCAGTGCCCCATGGCCCTAGCGCCGAAGCACCCCCGGCGGCGGCTGCCAGGCGGAATCTCCGCAAGCGATATTCAGCGAGCGTAGATTCCACTGTTTGAACGCAAATTTTGATGAAATGTTTTTGGGGGCATGTTGCATTTAGGAAGCCCCTATGGTGACAGAACAGCAAAAAAAAAAAACACATCGCATACTATTTTGGAAACTACACCCCTCAAGGAATGTAAAAAGGGGTACAGTGAGCCTTAACACCCCACAGGAGCTTGACAAATTTCCGCAAAAGTTGGACGGGAAAATGAAAAATTCGATTTTTTTTCACTAAAATGCTGGTTTTACCCCAAATTTCTCATTTTCACAAGGGGTAATCTGAGAAAAAGCCTCCCAAAATTTGTAACCCAATATGTGGATGTAAAGTGCTCTGCTGGTGCACTACAATGCTCAGAAGTGGAGGAGCGCCATTGGGCATTTGGTGACAGAAGTGGGAGGCCGTGTGCATTTACAAGGCCCCCCGTGGTGCCAGAACAGTGGGAACCCCCACCCACACGTGACCCGATTTTGGAAACTATACCCACACAAAATGTAATAAGGGGTGCAGTGAACATTTACACACCACTGGCGTTTGACAGATCTTTGGAACAGTGGGCTGTGCAAATGAAAAAATACATTTTTCAATTTTCACAGACCACTGTTCCTGTGGGGTGTAAATGCTCACTGTACCCCTTATTAAAAAAAAACATGAGGGTTGTAGTTTCCAAAATGGGGTCACATATGGGTGGGGTCCACTGTTCTGGCACTATGGGGGCTTTGTAAACACACATGGCCTTCAATTTCGGACACATTCTCTCTTCAGAAGCCCAATGGCGCTCCTTCTCTTCTGAGCATTGTAGTGCACCCGCAGAGCACTTTACATCCACATATTGGGTATGTTCTTACTCCGAAGAAATGGGGCTACAAATGTTGTGGGCTTTTTTCCTATTCTCCCTTGTGAAAATGAAACATGTAGGGTAACAACAACATTTTAATGAAATTTTTTTTTTTTTCTCATTTCCACATCCAACTTTAACAAAAATTTGTCAAACACATGTGGGGTGTTAAGGCTCACTATTCCCCTTGTTACAATACGTGAGGTGTGTAGTTTCCAAAATGGGGTCACATCTGGGTATTGTTTTGCATTTATGTCAGAACCGCTGTAAAATCAAACCACCAATTTAGACCTCAAATGTACATGGCCCGCTCTCACTTCTGAGCCATGTTGTGCGCCCGCAGAGCACTTTACACCCACATATGGGGTAGTTCCGTACTTGGGAGAAATTGTGTTACAAATTTTGTAAATTTGTTTTCTTTTATCACTTGTGAAAATTAAAAGTATGGGGCAACACCAGCATGTTGGTGTAAAAAGAAAAATTTTTTTACACTAACATGCTGGTGTAGACCCCAACTTTACCTTTTCATAAGGGGTAAAAGGAGAAAAAGCCCCCCCAAAATTTGTTAGGCAATTTCTCCTGAGTACGGAGATACCCCATATGTGGCCCTAAACTGTTAACTTGAAATACGACAGGGCTCCAAAGTGAGAGAGCACCATGCGCATTTGAGGCCTAAATTGGTGATTTGAATCAGTCACAAAAATACCCTACGGCAGAGTTTCCCCAAACAGGGTGTCTCCAGCTGTTGCAAAACTCCCAGCATGCCTTGACAGTCAGAGGCTGTCTGGCAATACTGTGAGTTTTTCAACAGCTGGAGGCTCTGTTTTGGAAACACTGCCATACAAGACGTATTTTTTTTTATTTTTTTGGGGAGGTACGACAAAATTGAACAAAAAATGCAATTTTGTAGCTTTTGGGGGCTTCCGTTTCTACGCAGTGCATTTTTCGGTAACAATGACATCTTCTCTTTATTCTGTAAGTCCATACGGTTAAACTGATCCCATACTTATATAGGTTTGATTTTGTCGGACTTCTGAAAAAAAATCATAACTACATGCAGGAAAATGTATACGTTAAAAATTCTCATCTTCTGACACCTATAACTTTTTTTTTCTGCGTACGGGCCGGTATGAGGGTTAATTTTTTGCGCCGTAATCTGAAGTTTTTATCGATGCCATTTTTGCATTGATAGGACTTTTTGATTGCTTTTTATTCATTTTTCATGATATAAAAAGTGATAAAAAATACGCTATTTTGTACTTTGGAATTTTTTCGTGTGTACGCCATTGACCGTGCGGTTTAATTAAAGATATATTTTTATAATTCAGACATTTCCGCATGAGGCGATACCACGTTTATTTACACTTTTTTTTTAATGGGAAAAGTGATTCTTTTATTAGGGAAGGGGTTAAATGACCTTTAACTTTTTTTTCCACTTTTTTTTGCAGTGTTATAGCTCCCATAGGGGGCTATAACACTGCACAAACTGATCTTTTACACTGATCACTGCAAAGCCATAGCTTTGCATTGATCAGTGTTATAGGCGGTCGATTGCTCAAGCCTGTATCTCAGCTCGTTCGCATGCTAGCCGATCGGGGCATCGCGATTTTATCACGATAGTTCCAATCAGCCCGACTGAACAGCTGGGAAGCTTTCACTTTAGACGCATCTAAAGGGTTAATAGCACGCAGCACAACGATCGGTGCCGCACACTATTAACCCAGGGTCCCGGCTATCACTAGCCGCCGGGACCGAACCGGTATGACGCGGATCACGTTGTGACCCGTTTTAAATACTGTGACTGGGCGTACAGGTACACCCTACGTCCTTAAGAGGTTAAGGCCCAAATGGGCCGAGTCCTTAAGTGGTTAAACTTTTAATAAGAAAGGGGTTAATGTGTTTAACCCCTTAACCTCTTAAGGATCCATGACGTACACTTACGTCATGAGTCTGCTCCCGGTCTATAACGGAAGCCCCCAAAAGTTACAAAATGGCTTTTTTTTCTATTTTGTCTCACAATGATTTTTTTCCGTTTCGGGATTTTTGGGTAAAATGACTGATGCCATTACAAAAGTAGAATTGGTGGCACAAAAAATAAGCCATCATATGGATTTTTAGGTGCAAAATTGAAAGAGTTATGATTTTTTAAATGTAAGGAGGAAAAAACGAAAATGCAAAAACGTTAAACCCCAGGTCCTTAAGGGGTTAAGGACACAGCCCATTTTGGCCTTAAGGACACAGAAAATTTTATTTTTGCTTTTCCGTTTTCGTTTTTTCCTCTTTGCCTTCTAAAAAATCATAACATTTTCATCCACAGACGAGTATGAGTAGTTTCTTTTCGATTACTGTACCGCTTTAAAAAAAAATCTTAAACTTTAACAAAATTAGTGCATTTAAAATCCCTCTATTTTGATTACTTATAACTTACGGTACATTTTTTCTTATAAGCGGCAGTATGAGGGCTAATTTTTTGCACTGTGATCTGTACTTTTTATTGATTCTCATTTGGATATATTAAAATAAAAAAATGTTAACACTTTAATAGTCCCCATAGGGGACTATCTGTAGCAATCATTTGATTGCTAATACTGTTCAGTGCTATGTATAGGACATAGCACTGATCAGTGTTATCGTGATCTTCTGGTCTGGTCTGCTCGATCTCAGACCAGAAGACTCCTGGAGACGGCCGGAGGCAGGTGAGGGGACCTCCTGCTGCCATGCTGATGATCGGATCCTTGCAGCAGCGCTGCAGGCAATCCGATCGGCCATATTAAGTGTCGCACTGCTGTAGATGCAATCATCTGTATTGATCACGGGATCTGAGGGCTTAATGGCACACATCAGCGCAACCGCTGATGTGCGCCATTACCGGTGTGTCTGTGGCTGCTGATAGCAGCCGGGACTGGCCGTGCATGACACAAGCACCGCTCTGGTGCTCGCGGTCATGTATAGGACTTAAATGTACGTCCTGGTGCGTTAAGTACACAACGTACATTTACGTTATAGGTCGTTAAGGGATTAAACTTATATATTATTATTTTTTTTATTTTTATTTATTAGTCCCCTTAGGGGACTTTTAGAAGGAATCATTAGATTTCTCATACAGATCAATAGAGCTCCATAGAACCACATTGATTTGTGTGATCTGCGCTCGATTGATAAAGCCTGGTCCTGCCGGGCTTTATCAAAGCGAGAGGCGGGACCAGGAAGAAAGAGGTAAGCCCTCCAGCTACCTCAGAAGTGGATCGCAAGCCCCCGAACTGCGCTGCAGGGTTGGACCACCAGGGAATGTTTACAGGGTTCTTTAGACGCCGCTGGCTGTCAGCTTTGACAGCAGCAATCTAAAGGGTTAATAGCTGGCTACGGCGATTGCCACATGTCTGCTATTAACACCAGCCCTATTTTTTATGCTAAAAATTGCCTTATTCTGACCCATATAACCTTATTTTCCCATATACCGGGCTGTATTTTTTGCACAAGGATCTGAAGTTTTTTAGTGTATGTGATTAACACTTTCATTTTTTTCTTGGATGTGATATGACCTAATAATTTTGGATATTTATTTTTTACACACATTTACACAGTTCTGTGTGTGGGATAATAGACAACAGTTTGGACAATTAAAAAAAAATTATAGCTTTGTTCTTTACTTGGGAAAAGAGGGTGATTTTTTATTCAGGGAGCTTTTTTTTATTTTTGTAAACTTTTTAGATCTTTATTAATTTCAGTCTTTATTGCTTTTACTGTCCATCACTAGCCATAGCAGGGATCAGTAATATTGTCGATCTACTTCTACGGTCTGTCCACCCTAGAATTTGCATACAGTACTGTAAAGTTAGTAAGGTCACTTATTGAGACTACCCCCTGATTTTTTGCAAAGTATTCCCCCCTTAAAGGGGTATCCCAGGCAAACTTTTTTTTATATATCAACTGGCTCCGGAAAGTTAAACAGATTTGTAAATTACTTCTATTAAAAAAATCTTAATCCTTCCAATAGTTATTAGCTTCTGAAGTTGAGTTGCTGTTTTCTGTCTAACTGCTTTCTGATGACTCACATCCCGGGAGCTGTGCAGTTCCTATGGGGATATTCTCCCATCATGCACAGCTCCCGGGACGTGACATCATCATTGAGCAGTTAGACAGAAAACTTCAGAAGCTAATAACTATTGGAAGGATTGAGATTTTTTAATAGAAGTAATTTACAAATCTGTTTAACTTTCCGGAGCCAGTTGATATATATAAAAAAGTTTTTGCCTGGAATACCCCTTTAAGCAGCAGAGGCTCCGCACACTACACATGCCTTCAGGAACTGCTTCTACAATATAAAGTGTCAGATGCTTCTATTTCTGCTAAACAAAGCAATGAACCAGAGCAGATAGAAGGAGGTTATAGGAATAATGAATGTGCTGTAGATCTTACAACCCACTAAAAAAAATAACAGATTAGCTCAGTTGATTCACAATGGGGATAAACCATGTGCAGAATCCCTGGCACAAGTCAACACCGGCCTTGGATTTCTGCTGCAGATTCTTTCAAAACCCCATGTGTAATTTGCCTATGGCAATCATTAACATGGCAGAGGATAGTGATGAAGCAGAGCCAACAGCCAGAGAGAACCATGGGGCCTCAGCTGCATGGAAAGTGTTGTGGCGCCCCCCCCCCCCCCCCAATTGGAGGATTCCAATGCTTAAATGGGCACTGTCAGATTAAAAAGCTTTTTATATGTTGTGCATCTTGGCAAAATATTTACCTTTTTAAGTATACTTTATAAGAAAATGTTATTTACTTTTTATAGAAATCATGGCTGAAGCTAGTGCTGGGCGATATGACCAAAAATGAGTATCACGGTATTTTTCAAAAGTATCACGGTATTTCACGGTATTTTTGTTTTTTACATTGAGACTTGCATTGAGGTGGGGTAGCGGAACTAAATGGGCTTTTGGAAGTAAATGATCTGAACACTGGGGCAGTGGAGTACCCTTTTAAATAGATGTAACAAACAACCCTACAGCCTCCAGCTGTTGAAAAACTACAACTCCCAGCATGTTGGACTATATAGTAGTGTATAGTAGAGGACTGTGTTTCCCAACTAGGGGTGCCTCCAGCTGTTGCAAAACTACTACTCCCAGCATGTTGGACTATATAGTAGTGTATAGTATAGGTCAGTGTTTCCCAACTAGGGGTGCCTCCAGCTGTTGCAAAACTACTACTCCCAGCATGTTGGACTATATAGTAGTGTATAGTATAGGTCAGTGTTTCCCAACTAGGGGTGCCTCCAGCTGTTGCAAAACTACTACTCCCAGCATGCCCGGACAGCCATTGGCTGTCCGGGCATGCTGGGAGTTGTAGTTTTGCAACAGCTGGAGGGCCTCAACAGCTGGAGGGCCTACTGTAGGTATAGTATATTATACAGACCCCTGTCCATCCCAGAATCCTGACTCACCTTCCCAGTTGCTGCAGGGACCATCCGGGGAGGGTGGTCCGGGCCATTCATCCTTCCTGTAGTGCCCGGCGGCATTCCGGGTGGAGGGTGAACCGGTCCGGGCTGTCCTTCTCCGGGGGTCCTCTTCTCCACTCCGGGCAGGCTCCGGCCTAGTAACGCTGCATAGACGCCGCAGCGCAGCGACGCACCTGACGTCACGGTGTAGCGGCGTCTATGCAGCGTACTAGGCCGGAGCCTGCCCGGAGTGGAGAAGAGGACCCCCGGAGAAGGACAGCCCGGACCGGTTCACCCTCCACCCGGAATGCCGCCGGACACTACAGGAAGGATGGCTGGCCCGGACCACCCCCATTACGGGTAAGTTAAAAAAAATTTATTGACTCGGCGGGTTGGGGAGGGGCCCGACCTGTATAGCAGTATGGGCAAAAATCCATACCGGGGGAGAAAAAAAAAACGGTATCCGGTTCATACCGGTATACCGCCCAGCACTCGCTGAAGTACAGGCATAGACAAAGTCCAGTAAGTGAGGGTGGGCTAGCACATTTACCCCTTTCAGATTAAAAAGTACACCCTCCCCACCTTCCCATATCGAAACATTTTAACAAAATGATAAACATATTTGGTATTGCCATGTGCATAATTGTCCGAACAATTAAAATATAACATTTATGGCGTACAGTCCATGGCATAAATGGTAAAAAAAAATAAAAATACCAAACCCCCAGAAGTGAATTTTTTTTATAGCATCATATCCCATAAAAAAAATAAAAATTAAGAAAAAATGTCTGATCAATAACAAAACGGTACCAACACAACAGATTATGGTGCAAAAACTTAGCCCAGTATACAATTTATTTTTTATTTTTATAAAAACATAAGGGTCAGAAAATGGCAATTTAAAAAAAATTTCATCAAATTCTGAAAAGTTCAGAATTTTTTTCAAATTAGTAAAACATGACAAACTATACAAATTTGTATCGCTGTAATTGGGCCGATCTAAAGTATCAAAATAACATGTTAGTTCGACCACAAGGTGAATGGCGTGAAAAAAGAAAAAAACTATTGTAAAGCTGCTTTTTATTTAAGTCAATTTCAACTTAATTTTTTTTTCAGAGTATATGTTATAGTAAAAAATGAAAGGTGTCATTACAAAGTACAGTTGGTCCCACAAAAAACAAGCCCTCATATGGGTCTGTAGATGGGAAAAATGAGTTATGGCTATTATAGGGCGAGGAAGAAAAAAATATATAATGAACTAAAGTGTGTAATTTGTGTAATTGCGGCACCAGGTTGAACTCCGAACTGAATGGAAGTTGTGTTGCAGTAGCCTGGAGAAACCACTACACAAATGTAAGGAGCAGAGGCTTCTGTGACCACACACTGTTTACTTCCAATGCTGCTGAAACCCCCTTTATTCTCAGCAGTTTGTACCAGAGGTCAGAACCTAGTGCTGGGTGTATACCGGTTCATACCGAATACAGTAAATTTTACGATAAGAATGTTTCATATACCGTAATACCAGTCAGGAGGCTGCTGCGGGTGGTCAGGTGCCTGCGGGTCCCGCATATTCTGCAGCACTCAGTGGCAGCCCCACCCTCCGAGTACATTCACCAATCACTCACCAGGGTGGGGCTGCTGCTCCTCCTAACTGTCTCCTCCCACCGCCGTAGTGCCGCCATTCCTTCCCCCGCTCAGCCTGGCCTGCCATCTTCAGCTGCCAATGCCGCCTCCCCTGGGCCCCTTTCCAATAGGTAAAAATGAAAATCTAGAGCACATACACTGTGCGTTATGCTGCGGGGCCCAAGCGGTCGGCGATCCTCCCATCTGTATCTGCAGTCTGCTCTGCACTGATATACACATGGGAGGTATGTGCAGAGAAGACTGCAGACAGAGCATTGCACCCTAGTGTCTTCTACAGACCTTAGGGTGCAATGCTCTGCAGTCTACACATACCCCCACCTGTAAAGGAATTTACATACACACATGGGAGGGTATGTGCAGAGCATTGCATCCTAGTCTGTACTTCAGATAAGGATGCAATGCTCTGCACGTACCCTCCCATGTGTATAGCAGTGTGTGTATGTGCAGAGCATTGCATCCTAGTCTGTACTTCAGACAAGGATGCAATGCTCTGCACATACACACACTGCTATACACATGGGAGGGTACGTGCAGAGCATTGCATCCTTGTCTGAAGTACAGACTAGGATGCAATGCTCTGCACATACACACACTGCTATACACATGGGAGGGTACGTGCAGAGCATTGCATCCTTGTCTGAAGTACAGACTAGGATGCAATGCTCTGCACATACCCTCCCATGTGTATAGCAGTGTGTGTATGTGCAGAGCATTGCATCCTAGTCTGTACTTCAGACAAGGATGCAATGCTCTGTGCATACACACTGCTATACACATGGGAGGGTATGTGCAGACTATTGCACTGAAGGGTCTTCTACAGACCCTAGAGTGCAATGCTCTGCAGTCTGCACATACCCTATGGGAGCTATTACAAAAAGGAAATAAAAAAAAAATATATATATATATAAAAAAAAAAAAAAAGATTATATATATATATATATATATATATATATATATATATATATATATAATTTTTTTTACTTTAACTCCTTCCCATTTTCCCCTTCCCTAATAAGAGCTTGAATCCCCCCCCTTTCCCATTTTTTAACAAACAATAATTAAGTGATGACCTATTGCTAGGATAGTTATGAGCTGGGGAACCCCTTTAAGTTATCTATAGAGCCCTGTAAGACTTCACCATTGTGATATTTGCACATTTATCTACAACAGTGTTTCCCAACCAGGGTGCCTCCAGCTGTTGCAAAACTACAACTCCCAGCATGCCCGGACAGCCGAAGGCTGTCCGGGCATGCTGGGAGTTGTAGATTTGCAACAGCTGGAGGCACCCTGGTTGGAAAACACTGCTGTACAATATATAGCCTGTCCCTGTACTACATGAAACAGATGCCATAAGGAGCTACCACATTTCCTCACTGCTCCCTCCTCATCACTTTCAGATGTGAAAGTAAACAAATAACGGAGCACAGTAAATCGGCAACGTAATACAACAGTACGAGGCAGCCGGGGGAGATTAGACTTGGCTATAGCCAACATCCAAGGAAGCCCGCCAGGAGATAAGCTGCTCAGTTCCCAGCGCTCAATATGAACAGGAAATTCTGTGATGTGTAAGGCTTTTCCCAGCAGGAGACATCTCTATGCCTGTATTCAAGTTGTGCGTCTGCTGCAGACTTACATTAGATGAACCCAACAGGAACCCATCTCTTGGTTTAAAGGGAATCTGGTGCCAATAATCAATGTGACTTTGTACTGGACTCCGAAAAAGTTTACAGACTGCAGGTTATCAGATGTGAGAGGAAATTGACCAGAACTATTGTAGACAATGCTAAAAAAAAATGAAAGTTTCTATGTAAGCATTGATCCAAGTTCTGAGATTTTTTTCATGTATAAATTCCCGCTATTGCTATTAAAATCCAGCTACAGAGTCACTGAAGGTCTCTAGATCAGAAGACTGCTGTGTAAAAAATCAATAAAATCTGTGTAGTGTCCATAGGCGACAATTGCCACCTCCCTCCCAAGTGAATAAACTCCCTCTGTCCTGATCAGAAAAGTAGGAAACTTAGAATGTGGAAAGCTGACTGATTTTGCATTTTTGACTTCTCAATAAGGCAGAATTTCTGCAAACATTCAGTCAAAATTTAAGACCCATTGACTTCAATGGAATTCCGCACTTATACTTTTGTGAAATGCTAAATTACCACGATGGAAATTCTGCCATGTGAACATGGCCTACAGAGATTTATACCAGCGATTTCCAACCAGCTTGCCTCCAGCTGTTGCTAAATATATGCCCAGCCGAAGCCTGTCCAGGCATACTGGGAATTAAAATGTATGTCCTGGTGCGATGGTACTTAACGCACCAGGACATACATTTAGGTCCAGTACATGACCATCGGAGCGATGCTCGGGTCATGCGCAGCAGGTCCCGGCTGATAACAGCAGTTAGGGACCCGCCGTCTACGGCGCACATCAGCTATCGGGCTGATGTGTGCCATTAAACCCCTTAGATGCCATGATCAATATAGATCACAGCATCTGCGGCAATGCGGTCACTAAAATGGATGATCAAATTGCCCGCAGCACTGCTGCTGCAGGGATTCAATAATCCATAATGGCGGACAGAGGTCCCTCACCTGCCTCTGGCAGTCTCCAGGGGTCTTCTGTAGAGATGAGCGAACTTACAGTAAATTCGATTCGTCACGAACTTCAGCTTTCCGGTGCTCCGGTGGGTTGGAAAAGGTGGATACAGTCCTACGAGACTCCTAGGAGACTCTTTCCTAGGACTGTATCCACCTTTTCCAGCCCACCGGAGCACCTGAAGGCTGAACTAATTTACGCAGGAAAAGTCATCAACTGCCGAGCTGAGAAGTTCGTGACGAATCGAATTTACTGTAAGTTCGCTCATCTCTAGTCTTCTGCTCTGGTCTGAGATCGAGCAGACCAGAGAAGATTGGCGATAATACTGATCAGTGCTGTGCCCTATGCATAGCACTGAACAATATTTGCAATCAAGTGATTGCTATAAATAGTTCCCTATGGGGACTATTAAAGTGTAAAAATAAAATAAAAAATTAAATATATTAACCCCTTAAGGACCCAGCCATTTTACACCTTAGGACCCGGCCATTTTTTTGCACATCTGACCACTGTCAATTTAAGCATTAATAACTATGGAATGCTTTTAATTATCAATCTGATTCCGAGATTGTTTTTTTCGTGACATATTCTACTTTAACATAGTGGTAAAATTTTGTGGTGAAATTTTCTTGGTGAAAAATCCCAAAATTTGATGAAAAATTTGAAAAATGTTGCATATTTCTAACTTTGAAGCTCTCTGCTTGTAAGGAAAATGGATATTCCAAATAATTTTTTTTTTTATTCACATATACAATATGTCTACATCATAAAATTGACGAGTTTTTACTTTGGAAAGACATCAGAGGGCTTCAAAGTTCAGTAGCAATTTTCCAATTTTTCACAAAATTTCCACCCCACCTTCTGCATTCTGTCCTGATCTAGCTTTTTCATCCTATTAAGCCCGGTCTGCCAAAAAAACAAACAAAAAAAAAACATAATTCACCTTCCTCCGTTCTCCTGCGATAGCTCTTTGGTCCCGGTCTCCTCCTTTCATGTGACTGGATCGTCACAGTGCAATTAGCGCATCCCCAGCTGCAGCGATGTTACGCCTCGGCCGGTGATACGCTGACATAACACTGCACTCAGTGTATCACCGACCGAGGAGGGACATTGTTGCGGCCGGCGACACGCTGACTGCAGCGTGACGATCCTGTCACAGAGAAGTAAGGAAGGAGACCAGAGGACGGTGAATTAATGTTTGTTTTCTTTTTTTAAGCCCAGGCACAATAGGATGAAAAAAATGTGCACAACAGTACTCTAACTAGAGACAGATTCCCCTAACAGACAGTGGATAGCAAATTGCAGGGAAGGGAGACATCTAGTGGTCAAGATTTTAGGGCTTTATTGTGGGGTTAGGAGTCATTTTTGGTACATTAAGTGATTTATAAATATCTTAGGAATCATCACATCGATTATTACTTGCAGTCAAGGTATTTGAAATGACAGTGAGCATTTAGGAAGAATTGAAAACAACACAGTATCAAGGAGCTTTAGATTTGATATATGCGATTTTATCCAGTTGATGAAATTTCTGCAATGGTCGCATTTATCTGAATAGTGTTTGCAGAAATCCACGTGCTGCCTGACTAAATTCAAAAAGAGTGAAAAACTTTACAAGAAACCTGCCATGAGTTAACGTAGCCTTATCTTCCCTTCCATAAAGGTGTCAGACCGATATCATTACTAAGCTGCTTACCTGAAAAACAAACATGTGACGCCCAGCAGGGACAGGGCCAACCAACACCGAGTCCAGAACCTGGTCATATTCTTCACTTTCTGCTGAACCCACATATATTATTTTCCACTCCAGATCTGTGGGAACAAATTATAGAGAGATAAAAAATAAAAGAATATTTCTGCAATTTTATCCACAAAACACAATATATGGTGCCAAAACCTTATAAGGAAAACTGATCACTTAAAGGATGTACTCCACTACTTAAAAAGATATAGAGGTTAAGTGTCTGATTTATTTAAAAACTACCGTATATACTCTAGTATAAGCCGAGTTTTTCAGCATCGGCTGTCCAGGCATGCTGGGTGTTGTAGTTTTGAAACCTCTGGAGGTCTGCAGGTTGAAGACCACTGCGGCCTTCGTCATCATCCAGCCCCCTTTTGTTTTTATACTCACCTCCCCTTGGTGGGAAGTTAGGGTGAGCTCGTCCAGGCCAGCTATGCTGCAGGGACCGTCCGGGGGGGGGGGGGGGGGGGGGGGGGGGGGGAACTCTTCTCCACACTTCGGACACGGCCCCGGAGTAGTGACGTTGCCTTGACGACGACGCTCAGGGACGTTCATTGCGCTACGTCCCTGTGCGTCGTCGTCAAAGCAACGCACTAGTCCGGGCCCGAAGCACGGAGAAGAGGCCACCCCCCCGGTGAAAATGGACAGCCTGCAACGACTAACCATCCCCACCAGACGGTCCCTGCAGCATAGATGGCCCAGACCAGATCACCCTAACTTCCCACCAAGGGGAGGCGAGTACAAAACAAAGGGGGGGGGGGGGGGGAGCTGTATGATGACTGGGAGTTGCAGTTTTGCAACATCTGGAGGTCCGCAGGTTGAAGACCACTGATTGAAGGATTGACAGGCAGTGATGATGAAGGGGGGAGGGGGGGGGGGAGGTGATGACGGGGGTCTGGATGATTACATGGGGGATGATGTATTTTCCACCCTAGGCTTAAAGTCCAGTCATTAACTTTTCCTGGGTTTTTGGGGTAAAATTAGGGGCCTCGGCTTATATTCGGGTCGGCTTATACTTGAGTAATATTTATTAGAATTTTTGAAATAACTAAATAAATCATACAAAATGAAGGCAGTTCCACAGACAGCATAAAAAAGCAAAAAAAAAAAAAAAAAAAAAGGAGACAAAAAAGTAAAATGAAAAAAAAATAAAAAAAGAGGAGGGAGGGGATAAGATCAGGGAGGCTGCCTATTAAAGGAACCGATCCCAGGTTTCACAAATGGCAGAAAACAGATCCCCCTAGTCATTCAGGCGAGTGATTCCAAGGACTGGGGCTGACCCCTTCCAGAATTTAGCTATCAGTGTTTTGGCCGCCAGGAGTATTAGCAGGTGCAGTTTCAAATACTTTTTCCCAAAGGAATGCAGGGTCAGATAAAGAGGATAAACCATAAGATATGAAGGTGGATCCAGTCCACCCACCCGCATGGCCAGCAATAGGGATAAGTGTGTGATTGTGGGCGTCTGACCTACGAGCCCATTTTCCAGAACATGGCGGTGCTCCCCTGTAGCGCTCCTATAGAGGAAGGACAGGTGGGCACAAACTTGCATCTATGAATAATACCATTTTGGAGGTGCACTGTTCAAGTATAACTGCAATTTTTTTTTGCAATTTTTTTTACGTTATTTTTCTAGCTACAGAAAAAAATAACTTTTTTTTAAACTCACCGATAGCTGCTGCTGAGTACTTCTTGTTCTTCAAAATGAATCTCCATATCTTATTTATTGGGAAGGGGAACAAAGTGTTCAGCATTGGGTTCAGTACCATAAAGGCAGCAGCAGGAAGTCAAGAGGCCGATGAGTAAATTGTGTCTTTACCCAACTATAGAAAAATGTATATGGACAACACTGAACAGGACTGTCCGGGCCTTAATGCCTTCATTTTTTCCATTTGTCCCTCTACATTTAAGCAGTCTAATATTTTTTTTACTGGTCATGCTTGTGTGGATTCTTGAAATTATTCTTTTTAGCAAGGTTTGAGAATACACAATTTTTTTTTTTGCAGCATTATTAACCTCTAGAGGACAAGTAACTCACATCTATGTTGCTATGGCCTGGTACATCGTGCACAGCAAAGTACACACACGTTGTGGGGTTTCGCGATCACCGCATCTCCCTACAGTGATCGTAAGCAAGGACCTTATGAATAATGGCAGACATCAGCGATCATACTGATGTCCAACCTTAACCCTTTAGATGTGGTGATCAATACTGATCACAAAATCTTAAGCAATAGGGGGGGGGGGGGGATTTGTGGGACTCATGGAGCCACCAGGAGCAGGACTGCGGGTGTCCGATAAGTCAAGATGATGGCTTGATTGTCTGTCTGGCAGACTATACAAGTGGTTAGCAGATATTACTGATCAGTGCTATGCCAATGCACAGCACTAAACAGTAATAGCAATCAATAGATTGTTATAAATAGTCCCTCTGGGGTCTTAAATGTTAAGTCACCAATAAAAAAAATTAAATCACCCCTTTTTTCCCCAATTTTAAAAATAAAATGTATGAAATCACCCCTTTTTCCCATTGTACAAATAATATAAAATATAATGTAACGTTATATATATATATATATATATATATATATATATATATATATATATATATATATATATTTTCTTAATGAGAATATATATCACATATACAGTCAGGTCCATAAATATTGGGACATCGACACAATTCTAAACTTTTTGGCTCAATTGATTTGAAATGAAACAAACAAGATGTGCTTTAACTGCAGACTGTCAGCTTTAATTTGAGGGTATTTATATCCAAATCAGGTGAACGGTGTAGGAATTACAACAGTTTGCATATGTGCCTCCCACTTGTTAAGGGACCAAAAGTAATGGGACAATTGGCTTCTCAGCTGCTCCATGGCAAGGTGTGTGTTATTCCCTCATTATCCCAATTACAATGAGCAATTAAAAGGTCCAGAGTTAATTTCAAGTGTGCTATTTGCATTTGGAATCTGTTGCTGTCAACTCAAAATGAGATGCAAAGAGCTGTCAGTATCAGTGAAGCAAGCCATCATTAGGCTGAAAAAAACAAAAACCCATCAGAGAGATAGCCAAAACATTAGGTGAGGCCAAAACAACTGTTTGGAACATTCTTAAAAAGAAGGAATGCACCGGTGAGCTCAGAAATACCAAAAGACCCAGAAGACCAAGGAAAACAACTGTGGAGGATGAGCGAAGAATTCTTCACCAGAGAGAATACAGAGGGTTCCCCACAAGATGGAAACCATTGGGGGCCTCAAAAACATGAAGGCCAGATTAGAGTTTGCCAAACGACATCTAAAAAAGCCTTCACAGTTCTGGAACAACATCCTATGGACAGATGAGACCAAGATCAACTTGAGGTCTTATCAATTTCCCGCCACAAATACACTGCTCAAAAAAACAAAAGGGAAGACTTAACTCCTTACCTATACACCCTGCACCCGCGACACAATGCGGAGTCACGCGGTGACCCTGCGTCATATCGGATTGGTCCCAGCAGCCGGGACTAATAGCACTATTAAATCTTTAGACACGGCGAGTTGATCGCAGAGTCTAAAAAGTAAAAAAAAAAAAAACGCATTCCCCGCAGCTCAGTTGGGCTGATCGGGACTACCGCGGTGTCCCGATCAGCTAGGACGCAGTAGGAGGGTCCCTACCTGCCTCTGGCGTGTCCAATCGCCGATGAGATCCAGGCTTGAGCAATCAACCGCCGATAACACTGATCAATGCAATGCTGTGGCATAGCATTAAACAGTGCTGGCAATGTAGTGCATGTTATAGCCCTCTATAGAGACTATAACATTGCAAAAAATAAAAAAGGAAAAGAAAAGAGTTAATGTGATTTAACCCCTTCCATAATGAAAGTTTGAATCACCCCCCTTTTCCCTTAAAAAATAAAAAAACTGTAAATAAACCTGTGGTATTGCCACGTGCGTAAACGCCCAAACTATAAAAATATATAGTTAATTAAACCGAACGGTCAATGGCGTAAACGTTAAAAATTCTGAAGTCCAAAATTGCGTATTATTGGTCGCTTTTTATATCATTAAAAAAAAAAAAAAAAAATTAAAGAAGTGTATAAAAAACAAATCAAAAAAGTCTCATGAAAAAAATGGTACCGAAAAAAACTTTAGATCACGGCGGAAAAATGAGCCTTCATACCGCCCCATATACGGAAGAAAAAAAAATAAATTTAAGTTATAGGGGTCAGAAGATGACATTTTTAAACATTTTTATTTTCGTGCATGTAGTTATGATTTTTTCCAGAAGTATGACAAAATCAAACCGATATAAGTAGGGGATCATTTTAACCGTATGGACCTACAGAATAAATAGAAGGTGACATTTTTACCGAAATATGCACTGCGTGGAAACTGAAGCCCCCAAAATTTACAAAATGGTGTTTTTTTTCTTCAATTTTGTTGCACAATTTTTTTTTCCCTTTCGCCGTGAAGTTTTGGGTACAATGACTGCTGTCATTACAAAGTAGAATTGGTGGCGCAAAAAATAAGCCATCATATGGATTTTTAGGTGGAAAATTGAAAGTTATGATTTTTAAAATGTAAGGAGGAAAAAACTAAAGTTCAAAAACTGAAAAGCTGAGTCCTTAAGGGGTTAAACAACACAATGTAACTTCAAGTCAATGACACTTCTGTGAAATCACACTGTCCACTCGGGAAGAACACTGACAATCAATGTCACATGCTCTTGTACACACGGAACAGACAACAGGTGGAAATTATAAGTTATTAGAAAGATACCCCCAATAAAGGAGTGGTTCTGCAGGTGGTGACCACAGACCACTTCTCAGTTCCTATGCTTCCTGGCTTATGTTTTGATCACTTTTGAATGCTGGCGGTGCTTTCACTCTAGTGGTAGCATGAGACGGAGTCTACAACCCACACAAGTGGCTCAGGTAGTGCAGCTCATCCAGGATGGCACATCAATGCGAGCTGTGATAAGAAGGTTTGCCGTGTCTGACAGTGTAGTGTCCAGAGCATGGAGGCGCTACCAGGAGACAGGCCAGTATATCAGGAGATGTGGAGGAGGCCGTAGGAGGGCAACAACCCAGCATCAGGACCGCTACCTCCACCTTTGTGCAAGGAGGAGCATTTCCAGAGCCCTGCAAAATTACCTCCAGCATGCCACAAATGTGCATGTGTCCACTCAAACAGTCAGAAACAGACTCCATGAGGTGGGTATGAGGGCCCGATGTCCACAGGTGGGGATTGTGCTTACATCCCAACTCCATGCAGGCCATTTTGGCATTTGCCAGAGAACACAAAGATTGGCAAATTCGCCACTAGCGCCCTGTGCTCTTCACAGATGAAAGCAGGTTCACACTCACCATGTGACAGACATGACAGTCTGGAGATGCCGAGGAGAACATTCTGCTGCCTGAAACATCCTCCAGCATGACCGGTTTGAGGGTAGATCAGTAATGGGGGGTGGTGGCATTTCTTTGGGGGGCCACACAGCCCTCCATGTGCTTGCCAGAGGTAGCCTGACTGCCATTAGGTACCAAGATGAGATCCTCAGACCCCTTATGAGACCATATGCTGGTGCGGTTGGCTCTGGGCTCCTCCTAATGAAAGACAATGCTAGACCTCATGTGGCTGGAGTGTGTCAGCAGTTCCTGCAAGAGGAAGGCATTGATGCTATGGACTGGACCGCCCATTCCCCAGACCTGAATCCGATTGAGCACATCTGGGACTTCATGTCTCGCTCCATCCATCAACGCCACGTTGCACCACAGACTGTCCAGGAGTTGGCGGATGCTTTAGTCCAGGTCTGGGAAGACATCCCTCAGGAGCCCATCCGCCACCTCATCAGGATCATGCCAGGCATTGTAGGGAGGTCATACGGGCACGTGGAGGCCACACACACTACTGAGCCTCATTGTGACTTGTTTTAAGGACATTACATAAAGTTGGATCAGCCTGTAGTGCGGTTTTCCACTATGATTTTGAGTGTGACTCCATATCCAGACCTCCATGGGTTGATAAATTTGATTTCTACTGATAGTTTTGATGCGAATATTTCGAACCTACAGATTGCGCTGCAGATTTCAATGTAAACTAAATGACTGAACACAGCATCAAATCTGCAGGCTCAAAATGTGTGCATCAAATATGTGCAGGATCCTGTACGTGTGAACGTAACCTAATGGTCTATTCACAGTTTTCTGTGCAGATTTGATGCGCAGGATTTTCTACTGCAGATTTCAGTGTAAACTGTAAAATGACTGAACACAACTAGAAATCCTGCGCATTAAATCTGCACAGAATACTGTATGTGTGAATAAACCCTTAGGGTACGTTCACACGTACAGGATCCTGCGCAGGATTTGTAACTGCCCATTAGAAGCTGTTCTCATACCCTTAAAGGGAAAGGGTCACCTAGAGAGAGACATAAGGGACAAGTACGCTCCTAGCGGAGACACCACATCTGGTGTGTGGCGATTCAAAGGCCATTAGCACCCCACTGGGCATTCTGGGAAAAGGAATATGCAAAGGATCTCAATTACACCACCTTTAGGGAATGCAACAGGTAAAGGTGGTGTGATAGAGCTCCTTTGCATATTCTATCTATATATTTTTTTATATAATTTTTTTAACCGAGTAGAGCCAATTACTGACATTTTTTTTCCTAATTTCTGACAAATGTTATTTTGGACATTATGGGCAACTGTACTGCCTGAGCTTCTGCTCTGTTACCATTTACAGAGAGGATTTACAGCAGCCTTATGGACATAGACTTGAGGGAACCCTATTGACTTCTACAGGAGAGTTTTCTAGGCATGCTCTGACCTGTGCAGAGGTTAAAGGGGTATTCCATGGGAAAAAAAAAAACTTTTATACATATCAATTGGCTCAAGAAAGTTGAACAGATTTGTAAATTACTTCTATTAAAAAATCTTAATCCTTTCAGTACTTATCAGCTGCTGAAGTTGAGTTGTTCTTTTCTGTCTGGCAACACTGCTCTCTGCTGACATCTCTGCTTGTCTCGGGAACTGCACAGAGTAGAAGAGGTTTGCTATGGGGACTTGCTTCTACTCTGGACAGTTCCCGAGACAGGTGTCATCAGAGAGCACTTAGACAGAAAAGAACAACTCAACTTTAGCAGCTCATAAGTACTGAAAGGATTAAGATTTTTTAATAGAAGTCATTTACAAATCTGTTTAACTTTCTGGAGCCAGTTGATAGATTTAAAAAGTTTTTTTTTCCTGGATAACCCCTTTAATGTGCAGGGAGGGGAACTCTGTCCATTATTTGTTGTGAATTGTCTGATCTAGTCTTAATTATACCATGGTGTCAGAGTTCACTAATCCTGCATGTGATTATAGTGATGTTAAGGATGCGTTCCCACAGGGTGTATACACAGCGTATTTGACGCTGCTCAAAATTTACGGCAGCAGCGGGAAATACGCTGCGTATTCCTCGCTCACTATACACACAGGGCTTTCCGGCGACAGCCCTATGTGTGCAGTGAGTTTTGGAGGCGGAGCCGCGCGTCACAGACACGCCGGCACACAGCCCCGCCTCCAAAACTCACTACACACATAGGGCTGCCGCCGGAAAGCCCTGTGTGTATAGTGAGCAAGGGATACGCAGCGTATTTCCCGCTGCTGCCGTAAATTTTGCGCAGCGTCAAATACGCTGCGTATACGCCCTGTGGGAACGCACCCTAATACAGAATGCTGAAAAGTTCTCTACACAGAACATGAAATAACTTTTTAGGCTTAGTGGACAGACTGAAAACTACAAGATTAGAATATAAATGGTAAAATGGAAGCCACCACCTATAGGAATATTATAATTTATATCAAAGGGCGTGATTCTCGACAGGTGCCCACCGCTCACTTTACCAACCATACTGACTGAACCCTCTTGTCTGATATCAGATTGGGTGGGTGGGTGTGAACACTTACCATCGGGTAGATCCTCTATGCATTCAAAAGTGACCTCAAACTGGAAAGGATTACGGAAGGGGCACGGGTTATCGAGGACCACCATGTTCAATATCTGGACTTTCGCCATGATTCTGGTGATGTTCTTATGTGTTTCCTATATAAACTGGTGGGAATAAACAGAGAAACCGTGTTAACCAGAAAAAACACATCGTCCCTCATCCTTGTTTAGCTGAAGCCTCTCCAAAGGCAGGGGGGAAAGGGGTGGTTTGGAATCTATCTTAAAGGGGTTATCCAGGAATGTAAAAAAAAGGAGCATATTTCTTCCATAAACAGCACTACAACTACACTACAGAGGGATTACTTGGCTTAACTTCAATAGAACTGATATTTAATACCACACAACCTGAGGACAGATGTGGTGCTGTTTTGGAAGAAACCAGTTTTATTTATTTTTTAAACCTATCAGGCGCATGTTTGGCATTAACCTTTTAGGCACCTTGATCAAAGTTAATCAAGTCATCTAAAAGCAGGAAAACTGTGTTGGGTAAGGTACCTACCCGCTTTCATGTCACAATTTTGAACATTCGGGGTCTAAGTGCTGAGATCTCAACTGATCCTAAGTAGGGATTGACCGATTATCGGTTTGGCCGATATTATCGGCCGATATTCACGATTTTGTGCGTTATAGGCAATTACTTTGGTGATAATGCCCCGCCCCCACCGCATTGCGACCGCCCCCCCCCACCATGCCGCACCGCGTTGCACCCCCCACCGCACCGCCCCCATCACCAGTTTTATAATTACCTGTTCCCGGGGGCCAGGGTCAACTCTACTTCTGGCTCCTGCTGCGTCCTGCGTTACGCTGTGCGCAATGTCGAGTGACGTGACTCAACATCACCGTCGGTGCGCACAGTGACAGCTCAGGAGGACGCCACCGGAGCCAGATGTAGAGTGTACCCCGGGCCCTGGGAACAGGTCATTATAAAACCGGGGATGGGGGAGGCAATGGGTGCAGTGGGGGTTAGGTTGCGGTGATAGGACTCAGGAGGACCCCGGACAGGCAGGGGGAGAGAAGCGGGTGGCGGCCTATGGCACCGCAAAAGCCGCTGCAGTTCATTGATTTAAAGCGCCTGCTTGGGGGACAGATGGGGGGATTTATCGGCCCTAAAAAAAAAAAAAAAAAAAAAAAAAATCGATATTGGTCGTTCCCTAATCCTAAGGCTATATTCCCTCAGAAAAATTTCCGCTTGAGGATTCTGCATCAAATTAAAGCCCAATAGACTTCAATGGCACTCCCATTCACACTGCACGGAATCTGCGCAAAATCCACACAAGCCAGAAAGCACCCAAATGAATATACCCTTATAATGAGATGGGAAAAGTGCAAGATTAAAGGGGTACTTGGAAT
The DNA here is from genome assembly GCF_029499605.1 of Hyla sarda. NCBI lineage: Eukaryota > Metazoa > Chordata > Amphibia > Anura > Hylidae > Hyla > Hyla sarda. The sequence continues at coordinate 47,149,990 of NC_079192.1, read as the reverse complement.
AATTTTTTTTCTCCTCCCCCCCCCCCCCCCCAAACCAGATATCTAAATTACTTCTATTTAAAAATATTAAATCTTCCAGTACTTAGCTGCTGTATGCTCCAGAGGAAGTTGTGTAGTTCTTTCCAGTTCGACCACAGTGCTCTCTGCTGACACCTCTGTCCACGTAAGGAACTGTAAAGATTAGAAGCAAATCTCCTGCTCTGGACAGTTCCTGACAAGGACAGAGGTGGCAGCAGAGAGCACTGTGGTCAGACAGAGAATTACACAAATTACTCTAACATACAGCAGCTGATAAGTACTGGAAGGATTAAGATTTTTATATAAAAGTAATTTACAAATCTATTTAATTTTCTGGAACCAGTTGATTTGAAAACTTTTTTCTCCTCTGGAGTACCCCTTTAAGCTTCTGGAATTATGTACAGAATGGTGGGGATCTGAGCACTGAGACCTAGAGAGTTTAAATCTTTTGACATGTCTGACACATCAAAAGCACATATATATATTTTATTTTAATTACATGACAGACACTAAGGGTCTATTCACACGTACAGCATTCTGCGCAGATTTGATGTGCAGGATTACAAGCTGTGTTCAGTCAGTTTACATTGAAATCTGAAGCAGAAAATCTGCGCAGAATACTGAACGTGTGAATAGACCCTAAAGCTCCAGACTGCTATGGTTGCATCTATCCTGGGAACAAAAGGATCAGGCATACTGGGACCCAGCTGTCTGATCCTTTCCTCTGGTGAGATCTGAAGTTGGGGTAAGTTGCTAGGTCCTCATACAGATTACGTGGTCTGCCACACCCTAAAATGTTTGGGTTCAATGATCTCCAACAAGTGGCTCTCCAGCTGTTGCAAAACCTGCAGCTGTCAGTTCACAATGGAAGTAGTTTCGGAACAGCTGGAGAGCTACAGGTTGAGGAATACAGCTCTCAGATCTCGATCACACGGCCTTTGTGCTCCGGACAACAGTGCACCATCTGACTTTCTCTGCATAGACTTATGCAGAGAAAGGGTCAGAATTGATTGACACCCGAGTAGTCGAGCGCTGCTTCTGAAACCTGGTGCAATCAAAACACTGGACATGTCTGGACAAGTCATGATAAACATTTTATGTGTTTACTTTGCACTTAAAGGGGTACTCCAGTGGAAACCTTTTATTTTTTTTTAAATCATTTAGTGCCAGAAAGTTAACCCCTTAAGGACCAGGCCAATTTTATTTTTGCATTTTCGTTTTTTCCTCCTCGCCTTCTAAAATCCATAACTATTTTATATTTCCATCTAGAGACCCATATAAGGGCTTGTTTTTTGCGTGACCAATTGTACTTTGTAATGAAACCTCTCATTATCCCATAAGATGTATGGCGAACCCAAAAAAAAAATATTTTTTAGAGAGGAAATTTAAATGAAAACCACAATGTTGCTCATTTTGGAAGGTTTTGTTTTCACACTGTACACTTTACGGTAAAAATGACGTGTTCTTTATTCTGTGGGTCAATACGATTAAAATGATACCCATGGCTAGATACTTTTATAGTTTTGTACCGCTTAAAAAAAAAAAAATCTAAAACTTTTTGTACAAAATCAGTAATCTAAATTCCCCCTATTTTGACCACCTATAACTTTTTCATTTTCCCCGTATACAGGACGGTATGAGGGCTCATTTTTTGCGCCGTCATCTGTACTTTTTGTCGATACCACATTTGTATATATAAAACTTTAAGCACGCAGCGATACCAAATATGTTTATAAAAAAAAAAATTTTACGCTTTTTGGGGGTAAAATGGGAAAAACGGACAATTTTCATTTTTATTGGGGGGAGGGGATTTTTCACTTTTTTTTTATTTTATTTTTTTAAATTTTTCAACTTTTATTTTACACTTTTTATGTCCCCATTGGGGACTATCTATAGCAATCATTTGATTGCTAATACTGTGCAGTGCTATGTATAGGACATAGCACTGCTCAGTATTATCTGTGATCTTCTGCTCTGGTCTGCTCGATCTGAGCAGAAGACCCCGGGAGCCAGCCGGAGCCAGGCGAGGGGACCTTCGGCCGCCATGCTGGATAATCGGATCACCGCGGCAGCGCTGCGGGTGATCCGATCATCCATTCAAAGTACCGCACTGCCGCGATCTGTATTGATCACGGCATCTGAGGGGATTAATGGTGGACATCCGCGCGATCGTGGTCGTTAAGGGGTTAAATAGATTTGTAAATGACTTCTATTAAAAAATCCTTACCCTTTTTTTTTACTTAATTTTTTTTGTCTTGTCCACAGTGCTCTCTGCTGACACCTCTGTCCATGTCAGGAACTGTCCAGAGCAGGAGAGGTTTGCAATGGGGATTTGTTCCTGCTCTGGACAGTTCCTGATACGGGCAGAGAGCACTGTGGACAAGACAAAAAAAGACATTCAAAAAGAAAATAATTATCTCCGTAGTATGCAGCTGCTAATAAGTACTGGAAGGGTAAATATTTTTTAATAGAAGTCATTTACAAATCTGTTTAACTTTTTGGCACCAGTTGATTAAATGAAAAAAATAATAATGTTTTCCACTGAAGCACCCCATTAAATCACCTGAATAGGGTATAAGTGTCTTATCCCTGGGGGGGTCTGACCTCTGAGACCCTCCACGATCTCCAGAATGGGTCTCCGCCTCTCCCTGTGCATGGAGCAGCGTGTGGGTATATGGAAGAATCAGAGATACTAGAAAGGTGTACTCTACTGCCATAGACAGTGCATGGAGCGCGTGCTGACGAAAGGGAGAGACTGAGCCCTGTTCTGGGGATTGCAGTCTTCGCTGTCTGAGACCCACCCCCCCCCCCCCCTCCAATGATCAGATACCTATGGGGGATAAGTTTTAAAGTAATGAAATACTGCTTTAAAGGGGTACTCCGGTGGAATTTTTTTTCCAAACTAGTGCCAGGAAGTTAAACAGATTTGTAAATCTTAATCCTTCCAGTACTTCCAGGAAGTTCTTTTCTTTTTTAATTTTCTTTCTGTCTGACCACAGTGCTCTCTGCCGACACCTCTGTCCATGTCAGGAACTGTCCAGAGTAGGGATCGACCGATATCGTTTTTTTTAGGGTCGATACCGATAATCGGTGGAGGTTAGGGCCGATAGCCGATAATTTATACCGATATTCAGGTATAAGTTATCGGCTATTTAACCCCCTGCGACACCGCTGCAGATCATTAATTTAAAGCGGGCGCTTTAAATCAATGATCTGCAGTGGCTTTTGCGGTGCCATAGGCCGCCGTCAGCACCACCCGCTTCTCTCCCCCTACCTGTCAGGGTGGTCCAGGCCATCCATCCTTCCTGTAGTGTCCGGCAGAATTCCTGGTGAACCGTTCCGGGCTGTACTTCTCCACTTCGGGCAGGCTCCAGCCTAGTAATGCAGCATAGACGCCGCTGCGCAGCGACGCACCTGACGTCCCGGCGTCTATGCAGCGTACTAGGCCGGAGCCTACTCGGAGTGGAGAATAAGACCCCGAACCGGTTCACCCTCCACCCGGAATGCCGCCGGACACTACAGGAAGGATGGATGGCCCGGACCACCCCCATTACGGTTAAGTTTAATTTTTTTTATTGACTCAGAGGGTGGGGGAGGGGCCCGACCGGTATAGCGGTATGGGCAAAAATCCATACCGTGGGAGAAAAAAAAAAAAACGGTATCCGCCCAGCACTACGGAGGGGGGTGCGACGCGGTGGGTCGGGGGGCGGTCACGGTGCGGGCGGCGGGGCATTATCGGCAAGGTAATTGCCGATACCGATAATGCCCAAAATCGTGATTATCGGCAGATAATATCGGCCATACCGATAATCGGTCGATCCCTAGTCCAGAGTAGGAGCAAATCCCCATAGCAAACCTCTCCTGCTCTGGACAGTTCCTGACATGGACAGAGGTGTCAGCAGAGAGCACTGTGGTCAGACTGGAAAGAAGTTCAAAAAGAAAAGAACTTCCTGTGTTAGGGTATGTTCACACTACGGAATTCCCGCAGAATTCCGAAGTGTGAACTTAATATTAATGTGAATGGGTCTTCCGCGAGACCCGTTCACACTGCGGAATTTCAGCGGTGGACAATTGCGCCGAAATTGTTCGGCGCAAAGAAAGAACATGTTCATTCTTTCCGCAGAAGTCCACGGGCACCGCATAGCCGTCAATGGTGACGGCACAGTGGGGCGCGCGGTCCTGCCGCCTGTCTGAATCTCCGCTCGCTGAATTCATACCCCTTATACAGCAGCTGAAAAGTACTGGAAGGCTTAAGATTTTTAAATAGAAGTCATTTACAAATCTGTATAACTTGCTGGCACCAATTGATTTAAAATAAATTTAAAAATTAAAATAAAAAATGTTTTCCACCGGAGTACCCCTTTAAGGCTCCCATCCACATGAGAACGGTCCGCCGGTCGACTGACTAATGTGTATGGAGGCCTGGCATGTGTGTGGACAGCGCCATATTGGTTATAACAGTGGTCTCCCAACTGTAAGCCTTCATCTGTTTTAAAACTACAACTCCCAGCATGCCCGGACAGCCGTTGGCTGTCCGGGCATGCTGGGAGTTGTAGTTTTACAACAGATGAAGGTTCACAGTTTGGAGACCACAAACCACTAAGGCAGCAATCCAGTCCCTGACCCTTCTGGACTGTTGCCTTGACAACCAGACCACCTCATACCCATCCCCAATAAAGCAGGGCTACAGAAGCCCCCTTTATATCAGGTGACCTAACTTTTGTTCCCATATCCTAGGCAAGAATGGCGCCATAGATGTGTTCCACTCTCCAACCTGCTTTGAGTACAGATAATGTGTCTGACACATACTGGAGCGCTGTACACACACATGCCCCATTCACCACAGTCGCCCCAGACCCCATAGTCCCCTTTGTACAAACACAAGCAGCTCCCGCCAACCACTTCTACACCTCAGGACAATGACCAGCAGGGGGCGTCGTCCTGTGATTGTTACCTGGAGGTTACCAGGTGACTGCTCCTCCGGTGTGCTCTCCCGGTGATTTCCCCCTCGCCTCTCGGTGTGTCAGCTTCACCGCGCAGTCTTTCCCGCCCTCCGTTTGTCTCCCGCGCACAAACCCTTTCCCTCCTGCGCCAACCTCACCTCCGCCCCGCCCACTGCCCTCCGCAGCGACGTCATCAGCCCCGCCCACTGCCCTCCGCTGCTACGCCACCAGCCCCGCCCACTGCCATCAACAAGCATCAAAAGTCCCGCTTCGTTCCTCTCTCAGCGACCATATGCTGCAGTCACTCTCCCCGCCAACAGCGTAACGCCCACCATCCGCCCAAACAGAAAACCCTGTTTCCGCTTAATGCACCGCCCACTAAACGTCATCACAACCAACGGCCAATCAGAGCTTGTAAGCGTCGTCCGTATTGTTTATGGTTTTATGTCAGTAGATAAAGATGGGAGTCATTATTACAAAGTGCCCGGAATGGTGAGGGGGTTATTATCATTGGAGTTGAGTGAATTGCCCGTATTAAAAATGGCTGCCGTCAGGATTACTCGTCAGGATGTTTTGACGTTGACATTTGTTCCCGCACTGAGGGTATGGGCGTGTCCTAACAACGGGAGTTGTGATTGGTTGATATAAGTGACTCAGTCCCGAGTGGCGGGAGACATGTTTTTGGCTGGATAACGGTTTTCCTTTGGCGGGAAGTTTTTAATGTTGTGTGGTAGACCTGGTCACCTCATGAATGGCGGAAACGTTACACTTTACACCACAGTGTGTGAGTATAGTGTGAGGTGGTGTCTTTTTATAGAAATCTATCAATATTCCAATTAAGCTTTTATTTGGTAAAAGTTATATAGCAATATGGCTGCTGTTACTACTCTAGTGTCATACTGCTTTCTAGTGACTTTTTAAATTTTTTTAAATAATTGTTTATTTTAACCCCTTAAGGACCCTTACCTTTAAAAAATCATAACTCTTTCAATTTTTCACCTAAAAATCCATATTATGGCTTATTTATTGCGCCACCAATTCTACTTTAATGACGTCAGTCATTTTACCCAAAAATCTACGTCGAAACGAAAAAAAAAAAATCAATGTGAGACAAAATTGAAAAAAACCCCCACCATTTTGTAACTTTTGGGGGCTTCTGTTTCTACACAGTACATTTTTCGGTAAAAATGACACCTTATCTTTATTCTGTAGGTCCATACGGTTAAAATGATCCCCTACTTATATAGGTCTGATTTTGTCGCACTTCTGGAAAAAATAACTATATGCAGGAAAATTTATACGTTTAAAATTGTCATCTTCTGACCCCTATAACTTTTTAATTTTTCCGTGTATGGGGCGATATGAGGGCTCATTTTTTGCGCCGTGATCTGAAGTTTTTATAGGTACCATTTTTGCATTGATAGGACTTATTGATCTTTTTATTCATTTTTTTCATGATATAAAAAGTGACCAAAAATGCACTATTTTGGACTTTGGAATTTATTTGCGCGTACGCCATTGACCGTGCGGTTTAATTAACAATATATTTTTATAATTTGGACATTTCCACACACGGCGATACCACATATGTATATTTTTATTTTCAGTTTTTTTTTTTTATGGGAAAAGGGGGGTGATTCAAACTTTTGATAGGGAAGGGGTTAAATGATCTTCACTTTTTTTTCACTTTTTTTTTTTTTTTTTTGCAGTGTTATAGCTCTCATAGGGACCTATAACACTGCACACACTGATCATTCTTATCCCATAGGGACCTATAACACTGCACACACTGATCTTTTACATTGATCACTGGTTTCTCATAAGAAACCAGTGATCTATGATTCTGCCGCTTGACTGCTCATGCCTGGATCTCGGGCACTGAGCAGTCATTCGGCGATTGTACAGCGCTGAGATTTCGCCGCGGCTATCCCGAACAGCTCCCTGAATTAACCGCCATGGTTTCACTTTAATTTTAAACGCGGCGTTCAACTTTGAACGCCGTGTTTAAAGGGTTAATAGCGTGCAGCACCGTGATCAATGCTGCGCGCTATTAGCCACAGGTCCCGGCCGTTGTTGCTATGATGCGGGGCCACGCCGTGGCCCCGCGTTATAGATCGGGAGCGGACTCATGGCGTACAGGTACGCCCTGGTTCTTAACAGGTTAAAGACGTTTTGCTTTTTATTTATTAAATTTTTTTTTCACAATAAAGTACAGAAAAAGGACAATATATAAAGGGAAAGCGAACACGTTAGAAACATATATCCAGTGAAATGATAACAATACATTATAAGCATCTAGTAACAGTCCGCAAGTTGTCTACGATAACAAAAAAAAATAGGCTTTTCTGAGTTTCATGTTTCATATGGATAATATGTATAAGGGCCAATATTTATCATTGTCTTTAGACTGTTTTTTGTGTCTAGAAGCAAGCAGGGATTATTTGCGCCTTTTTGGCCCCTTTTGGTTTACACATTTCTGCTGATTGAGTTGCAATCCACTGATATTGTCAATACACATGATATGGATGGGTTTTATAAACTGCGCCTTTTTGTGAAAAGGCGCAAAGCCACTGAAAAGTATCTAAAACTACACCAGCCCAGACTTAGCTTAGCTTTATGGTGTATGTGAAGAGAGAAATTTCAGAAAATGTGACCTGCACAAAATCTATCAATTCCTCTGCGACCATTTCATAAATGTGGTGCTCCTACACATTACCAGCACACAAAAAAGGTGTCGAAAAATGCTTCACTTACACCTACAATGATAAATGCTTCACTTACACCTACAATGATAAATGCTTCACTTACACCTACAATGATAAATGCTTCACTTACACCTACAATGATAAATGCTTCACTTACACCTACAATGATAAATACCGGCCAAGATCTCTACGGATTATCATAGGTGAGATAATAACTGTTTTGGGGATGTTACCCAGAAGGAGACAAAAGGAAAGAATCCCCATGATGGACACATAAGTCATTGTAGAATGTGATATGCCATTCGAATTTGTAAAGAATATATGTAGAAATAAAGAACAGAATAAGAAGAGTAAGACAAGAAAAGAGAACAAAACGAGAATGGAAGAAGGAAATAAAGAAAGAAAGGAGATATTCAGACCTGCACGGTCAGGTTTGAGAGAGAGAGCGAGAGAGAGATATGAAATCTATCTAGATCCCCTCTGGTCCCTCTTCCCACAAGTCCCAAGGTCACCAAATCAACTGAAATTGAGACATGGTATGGTCTATGAGGGCAGACAGATTCCATCCGTTTCACCTCCCTAATTCTGTCTAGAAATGCTGAGATAGGAGGAGTCTCGGTACGTTGCCACCATTGGGCATTCTAGTGACTGTTTAACCCTTAACACATGGTGGATGCAAATGTCCCGGAGTGGTAATTGTCCATAAAATGAGTGCAAGAGCTGTGCTCACTCGCAGTCAATGGTGGACATTGGCAATCCCACAGATGTCCGCCATTAGGTGCCGTGATAAAGGAGGAGGAAAATTAAAGGAAAACAGTCATCTGTTCACCCACACTAAACCCAATACACTGGGTTATAGTGTGGGTGAATAGGAGACCATTGAGGGGTTAATGGGTTAAATACATACCTGCACTCCGAAGATCTGACACTTCGAAGATCGGCATCCATCTTCAGTGAATTGCGCACTGGAGGTGCCCCGCCAGATCAATATGTATATACATTGCCGCGGGTCATGTGAGCACTGCGCCGACTGAGCCCTTACTTGACCCGCAACAATAAATATTTAAATTGAGCCGGCGGGCCACCTCCACCGTTCAATTCACTGAACATGAATGCCGATCTTCAGAGGGACAGATCTCCGGAGTTCAGGTATGTAGCAGGTCTGTTACCCACCTCAGCGGCTGATATCACCAATTTGGCTAATGCCCGGCATTAACCCTTTAGGCACTGTGATTGAAGTTGATCAAGCCATCTAAAAACTGTAAAATTGACGAAGCAGGACGTATATTTACGCCCTGCGCCGGCTTCCGTTATGTGAAGCGCACTAAGGAGCTGAGCGCGCTTCATACCTGGCAGGTTCCGGTTGCTTTTGGCAACCTGGACCCGTGGCTAATACCGGACGTCGCCCATCAGGCTGATGTCCGGTATTAACCCTTTAGATGCCGCGATCAAAGTTTATTGCGGCATCTAAACGGGGAGAAAATTCTGGCAGTTAGCTCAGTGGAGCTGTTTGGGACCGCTGCGGTAAAATCGCTGTGTCCCGTACAGCTGAGAGGACTGAGAGGCACCTTACCATGCTCCTCATTGATCGGCGTTTGATTCCTCCAAAAAAACGTACTTCATATATCGGTGCAAAAAAAAATAGCCCTCACACCGCCCCCTATGCGGAAAAATAAGTTATAGGGGTCAGAAGAGGACAATTTTACACATACAAATTTTGGTGCATGTAGTTTTTTTTTGTAGTAAAATAATAAAACCTATATCAATTAGGTATCCTTGTAACCGTATGGACCTACAGAATAAAGATAAGGTGTAATTTTTACCGCAAAGTGCACTGCGTAGAATCGGAAGCCTCCAAAAATTACAAAATGCCATTTTTTTTTCAAATTTTGCCCCACGAATATTTTTTTTCTGGTTTCGCTTAAAATTTTGTGGAAAAATTATTGAAGTCTTTAAAAAGTAATTGGTGGTGCAAAAAATATGCCCTTATATGGGTCTGTAGGTGCAAAAGTGAAAGCGTTATGTTTTTTAAAGGTGATGAGAAAAAAATGAAATTGCAAAAACGGAAAAACCCTGAGTCCTTAAAGGGTAACGCTCATTAAAACAAATTTTTGCTATTGCACTCCTTATGGTAAATAAAAAATATTTCTAATATACCGTCTGTATCGGCGTATAACACGCACTGGCGTATTACACGCACCCCCATTTTAACAGGGAAATTTAAGTAAAACAAATTTAATGTAAAATAAATGACTTGGACTAAATGCCACATCATCCCCCCAACTTTGTTTTCTACTGCACCTCAGTTTGGTCCTGTCCCCTCCAGTGCCACATCATTCCTTTCCTTTTATCAGTCCCTGTGCCACATTTACCCCTCTCATCGCCACCCTCATGTCTGATCATCTCCCCATGTCTCATCATTTCCCCCTGTCATAGACCACCACTAGCCATACAGACATTAAGCATTTAGTGCCTCCCCCACCATCATTTCCCCATCTCATCACCCCCCCCCCCTCATCATTTCCCCCTGTGTCATCCCCCCCCTCATCATTTCCCCGTCTCATCACCCCCCCCCCCCAATCATGTTCCTCCTATGGCATCCAGTGGTCTTCAACCTGCAGACCTCCAGATGTTGCAAAACTACAACTCCCAGCATGCCAGGAAAGCAAACTGCCGAAGCGCAGACAGGTAAGGAAAATAAACAAAACTATAAAAAGCAGGGAAAGGGGGAATGATGAGGGAGGGGGATGATGGGGAGAGAAAATGAAAAGTAAAACTCGCTTGTCTCCCGCACGATCCACAGGTACTGGTGGATTGTGCGGGAGACGCTGATTAAAAGGTAGGGCAGATCCGGGCAACGTAGGGCTCCTTTTAATCAGTGTCTCCCGCACTATCCACCACACCAGTACCTGTGGATAGTGCGGGAGAAAACAAGTGACAGAGCGGGGAGGAGACGTCGCTGGTCACTGATTTAAAGTGGCCGCGGCCGAGCTGTTAATACTTAACAAGCAGACGCTGCAGCAGCCGCTTTAACCCGATAACGACCATGGACGAGTATAGATGTCCAGGTTGGCGGGCGTTCCCGCACCTGGACGTCTATACTCGTCCATTCTTCTCGTGGGTGCTGCCCAGTGCACCCACGAGATCGCGGCAGGGACTCGGCTGTATCACACAGCCGGGACCCTGCTGCACTGCCAGGACCGAAGTAAACTTCGGTCCCGGCAGTTTTAACCCTTACAGCCGCGGTCGGAAGTGACCGCGGGCTGTAAGTGTTATGACAGAGGGAGGGAGCTCCCTCTGTCTCCTCTGCAGCACCCCGCATCGCGATCGCGGGGTGCTGCGTGTAATAGGCGGCTGGCCGGGACCTGCCGCACTGCCGGGAGTGAAGTTCACTTCACTCCCGATAGTTTAACCCTTACAGCCGCGGTCAGAAGTGACCGCGCGCTGTAAGGAGTTCTGACAGAGGGAGGGGGCTCCCTCTGTCTCTCCTGCAGCACCCCGGAGCATCGCGGGGTGCTGCTGCATACCTGGGCAGCTGGGGGTCCTACAAAGACCCCCAGGTCTGCCCTGGGTATTGCCTGCTAGTGAAATATGCTGCCTGCTAGTGAAAACTGGCAGGCAGCATATAACTGCAATGCTTTGGAATACTAAGTATTCCAAAGCATTAAAAAGTGTAAAAATAAATAAATAAATAAAATAAAGGTGTAAAAATAAATAAAAATGTAATAAGTGTAAAAAAAATTATATATATTAAAAATACATTTATTAAATACATTTATATCACGGTAATGAGCTCGCTGCTGCGGCTGGGTAGCTTTGTGCGTCCACTCATAGCGGCGGTATTTCCGAACATGGGACAAGCAGCTAAATAAAATATAGGGTGCATTTCTTTCAATATCAGAAGTGATGTACAAAAAATATGCCCCCCAAATGATGCATTTGTGAAAAATTGCAATTTTCAAATTTTTAACACTGACTTTGTAATAATTCCTGCCAAAAAACTATGGTGTTAAAATACTCACTGTACCCCCTAGCGAATACCTTGAGGGGTCTAGTTTTTAAAATGGGGTCATTTGGGGGGGTGTTCCTATGTTCTACTACCTTTTAATTTCTGCAAACCTTGCATAGCACATAAAAAAAGATGTACTTTTCAAATTTTCAAAATTTCAAGTTAAATTGTTGGGCTTCTAACTAATTTAAAAAGTTAATTAAAAACTAAAAAATGATGTCAAAATAAAGTAGACATCTGAAAGTATAAGTTTCATAAACTATTTGGTCAGTATGTATAAATATATGCAACCAATTAGTGTTAAAATAGCAAAAAATCTTAATTTTTTGTAAAAATTTCATGATTTTTTGCATTGTAAAAAAAAACTACAAATGATATCGGCTTACTTTTACTATGTACATGAAGGACGACTTGTGACAAAAAAACAATGTCAGAATTATCGTGATTGGCAAAACGTTACCAGAGTTATTCTCTAATAAAGACAGACATCCCCGATTTGAAAAAACAGGCCTGGTCTTTCAGTGGCGTACAGGTTTAATTGCATTGGTCCTTAAGGGGTTAAATCAGTGATCAGAAGACTTATCAGCGTATAACACGCAGGCAGGCTTTTTGCCTTAAATTTAAGTTTTAAAAGTGCGTGTTCTACGCAGATAAATATGGTACTTTGTTTAAAAAAATTAAGTTTTCTATGTTTTATTTGTGCTTAAAAAAGCTCAAGAGCACATTTTCCCCCATCTTATACACACTTAGGTCCAAACACAAAGTGCAGCCTGGAGTGCTGAGGGGGGTGTATCCAGCCTCATCCAATCATAGCTCCTCTCACACTTAACTGCCATATGCTGTTGGTTGGACACACCCCCCTCAGCACTCCAGGCTGCACTTCCTGTGTTTGGGCTTCGGTCCAAAGTCTGTGTGTGTGCTCTTGAGCTTTTTTAAGCACAAATAAAACATAGAAAACTTAATTTTTTTTTTAACTCAGACCCGCACGGTCAGGTTTGAGAGAGATATGAAATCTATCTAGATCCCCTCTGGTCCCTCTTCCCACAAGTCCCAAGGTCACCAAATCAACTGAAATTGAGACATGGTATGGTCTATGAGGGCAGACAGATTCCATCCATTTCACCTCCCTAATTCTGTCTAGTAATGCTGAGATGGGAGGGGTCTCGGTACGTTGCCACCATTGGGCATTCTAGTGACTGTTTAACCCTTAGATGACACAGGGTTGATGCAAATGTAATTGTCCATGAAATGAGTGCAAGAGCTGTGCTCACTCACAGTCCATGGTGGACATTGGCAATCCCACAGATGTCCGCCATTAGTCTGTGTATGAGATGGAGGGAATGTGCTCTTGAGCTTTTTTAAGCACAAATAAAACATGAAAGACTTCATTTTTTTTTTCCTGATTCAAAAGATTTTTATTGAACAATAAAAGAAGTACAGACAAATCATTGGCCAAAAACATACACAAGTAACAGTAACAACATGTGAAGTGAAAATATAAGGCAGGGACATATATAACGTCCCAGGGGACTTGCCCCAAGGATAGCTAGATACATCAGGAATGCAATGTCAGCCATGTAAAAACGGTTCAACCAGTACTAAAAAAAAAAATAAAGAAATAAAAAAGTCGAGCCACACACCCAAGTGGGCTACCGTACAGGGTAAGTATAAGGCGGAGCCAAAGTAGGTAGAAAACATGAACAACTAACCCAACAGAGTTCGGTTATATATGAACCTAAACTACCAAGAGAAGGAAAAGAGAGGACAAACAAAACACGACACAGAGAAAAGGGGGGAAGGGGGAGGAGCAACACACGTGAGGGGGAGGGAAGAAAAAAGCGAAGAAAAAAGAAAGGAGGGAGACACACCAGGGGAAAAACAAAAGGAAAGCCTGGGAATTGGGGGGGGGGGTGAGGGAACAGGCATTCCATGGGGAGAATAGTAATTCATAGTCTAAGTATTGCATCTATAGGACAGACCCCTATGGGGACGGACAGAGAGCTCTATAGTCAGAGGAGTTCATGAATTCAGACCACGGCATCCAACGCAACAAAAATTGCTCAGACTTGGATGCAGATTGTGCCATACACTCCTCCATCCCATAGACATACAACACTTCCTGTATCCATTCGGAAACAGTCGGAGGCTGATCCGACTTCCATTTCCGTGGCAAAACCCTTCTCGCAGCAGACAGAAGAATGCAGGTCAGTCCCTTCCTCAGATATTTAATGGAGCCCGGGATCAATGACAACAAGACAGCCTGTGGGGTCCTAGGGACCTCGACTCCAGTCACTCTCTTAATGGTCGCCAGGATCCCCGACCAGAATTGGAGGAGACGGGGACAATCCAACCAGGGAGAAGCACCGCCAGCATACATCTGGCACTGTCGGATAAAAGCGATGCAGCAAGGCAGGCACACGGTACCATCTAGCCAACACTTTAAAGTTGGTCTCTTGTAATTTCACAGAGACCGATGAGCCATGGCAGAGGGCATAGGCCTTGGACCAATCCTGCAAGCTCAGGGTGCAGCCCAACTCCCAAGACCAACCCCCCTGGTGCGCCAACGGCTGCGAACGGGTACGACTAAGAAGGAGAGTATAAAGAACATACACTAGGTGACCCGGAGGGTTAGCAGCTAGACACAGTAACTCAAAGGGGAGTGGGATCCTATGGAGGTTCAACACCTGCTTCCAGGTAGAATAAAAGAGTTGCGTGTACTGCCACACATGGGAGGGAATAGGGGCGCCACCCTGCACAATCTCCAAGGATTTCAGAGAACCAGAGTGAAGGACGTGAGAGAAAACAAAAACCGTCCCCCTAGATTTATTCAGAAAGGGGCCGGAGACAGTGCCCGGAGAAAAGTCAGGGTTATCCCGTATAGGTGTAAGGGGACCATCGGGGCGGAGGAGACCCTCTTTGCCAAAAAAGCGATGGCTCACCCGGAGCACAGACTGCGCTACATACGGGAGGCTCGCCATTCGAGTAGAGGTCCAGTATGACACACGTATCCAAGGGAGTGACGTGAGCGGGATAGGGGTCAAGAGGGCCTCCAGACGCACCCAAAGCTTCCCTCGGGAATGGTGAAACCAATTAAGAACTCTAGTGGCTACTGCAGATAGGTAATACAGGAAGGGGTCAGGGAGCGCCAGACCCCCTTCAGATTTGGGACTCACCAGGGCCTTCTGGGCCATACGGTGGCCAGCTGATCCCCATAGATATTTAGTCCATAATCTATTCAGGGCCTGAAAAAATGAGAGGGAGAAAAATAGGTATAGTTTGAAAAAGATAGAGAAGACGGGGTAAGAGATTCATTTTAACGATGTTTACCCTCCCGATCCAAGAAAAGTCATGTCTGTCCCACTTAGTCAAGTCAGAAGAAAAGGAAGAAAGCAAAGGGACAAAGTTCAAGTCATAAATACAGGCAAGATCACTCGAAACGTGTATACCCAGGTACTTGATGGACGAAGAGGCCCACCTAAACTTATATTTAACTTTAAGGGCAGGCACCCCAGGACCAAGGGAAACATCCAGAGCCACACTTTTTGACAAATTCAGTTTAAAATTGCTATAACCATTATATTCCTCAATTATGGAGAGGAGAGCCGGTAGACTGGAGTCAGGGGAGGAGAGATAAAGTAGCAGGTCATCTGCAAAGGCCGCACATTTAACCTCCTCGCTACGAACCATGATACCCTTTACCTCTCCACAATGTCTAATCGCCTGAAGGAGATGTTCCATGGCTAACACATGGGGACAATGGGGACTAACACATGGGGACAATGGGCAACCCTGTCTGGTACCGTTACCAATAGTTATCGGGGCAGACAAAGACCCATTAATACGAACTCTAGCTTGAGGATTGGCATATAAGGCAAATATACGTTGTAACATTAACAGACCCAGACCTAGATTAGAGAGGACCCACGCAGGAAGACCCACGCCACCCTATCGAAGGCCTTCTCGGCATCCAAGGATAATAGCATACATGGAATACGAGAGACCTGTGCGTAATGAATCAGGGAGAAGGTCTTCAAGATGTTATCTCGAGCCTCTCTGGCAGGAACAAAGCCCACCTGATCAGGGTGAATCAGGGTGCCCAGCAGGGGGGACAGTCTGTTAGCCAAGAGTTTAGCGTACAATTTGGCGTTAACATTTATAAGGGAAATGGGCCTATAACTCTGGCATAGATTAGGATCCCTCCCCTCCTTTGGAATGACCGTGATAAAGGCCTGTAAAAACGACTGAGGGAAAGGGGAGTCATCAGAGACTGCATTAAAGGCTTCAAGGAGGCATGGAGACAACTCTGCGTTGAGAAGCTTATAGAATTTCGAGGTAAAGCCATCGGGGCTAGGAGCTTTACCCGTCGGCATGGATTTAATAGTCTCCACCACCTCCTCCAAGCCAAAGGGCCGTTCCAGATCCAGGAGAGATTGAGACGGGAGAGATGGCAGCTCAGTTCTCCGTAGATAATCCAGCAGGCCCGGGGGGGGGGGGGGGTGGGGGGGACTACAGGTGCAGTGGGATGGCAGTCTAGATTGTATAAACTCTCATAGTAAGATTTAAAGCAATCTAGAATCTGGGAGGTGAGATGTACTAGGGTACCAGAGGGTGACTTAATGGAGGGAACATATTGGGACGCCCTCTTATCTCTTAGCGCTCTAGCCAACAGCCTCCCGGCTCTGTTGCCCCACTCATAGGAGACACTAGAACAAATTTGTCGAAATCTATTATATTTTTTGTCTATCCGAACCTGTATCTCCCTCCTGACTGCAATTAATTCACGGAAGACCTCCTCTGATAGGGAAGATTTATGTTGAGACTCCAGAGAGTTCAGTTGGGAGAGAAGGTATCGCAATTTCTGAGACTCTTCCCGCTTAAGACGGGCGCCATGTTTAATGAGAACGCCTCTGAGCACGCACTTCAGCGCTTCCCAACGATACTGAGGCAACGTGGGATCGCTCGCGTGGTCCAAGATGAAATGAGAAATCACTGTTTTCAGATCCGCCAAACATAAAGAGTCAGAGAGGAGCGATTCGTTAAGTCTCCACATAAAGTCCCTCCTCGGGCTACTAGGTAGTGATATGTCACAAAAAAACGGAGCATGGTCTAAGAATACAATGGAGCCAATAGAGGAGGACAGTACCTGGGGGAGGAGACAGTGGCTGACAAAAATATAATCTAACCTGGTATACACCTTACGAGCATGGGAATAGAACGTGTAGTCACGTGTGTCCGGGTGAGTCAGTCTCCATGGGTCAGTCAGTCAGTTGCATAGAGTAGAGGAGCTGTCGGATCTTGTTTAACTGTGCATGTGATAGGACCGAAGTCCCAGAGGAGCAGTCTAAGGAAGGAAGCATTGAGACATTAAAATCCCCACATACCATCAACACCCCCTGAGAAAAAAACGTAAGGTCATCTAGTGTTTTGCGCAAAAATGACAATTGGCCACTATTCGGAGCATAAATGTTGGCTATCGTGTAGGTCCTACCCTGAATAGAGCAGGTGACAAAAACATATCGGCCCTCCTCGTCCGCCTTAATGTCTAGAACTTGTAAAGGGAGAGACTTATGGAATAGAATAGCCACACCCTTTGATTTCGGGTCACTACTATGGTACCACACAGGGTAGTATTGGTTACGAACTACAGCACCATGGTCACGGAGGAGATGGGTTTCTTGGAGACAGACCACCATAGCCCTCTGTCTATGTATTGAGTAAAGGATCTTCGCTCTCTTCTCAGGAACATTGAAGCCCTGGACATTCAGGGACACAAGCTTGAGGGACGCCATTGACCAGACTGGCTATGCCCAAAGAGAAGAGCGAGGAAACTGTTCAGGGCTGGAGGGGGGGGGGCAAGGATAAATGGGGTTACAAACAACAGACAAGGGAGAATTAGCGGGTCAGAGAGAGAGGGAGAGTGGTGAAGGGGAGGAGACAAGGAAAAGAAGAGGAGACAGCAAGAACACAGACAGGAGAGAGATGTAGAAAGAACAAGGAAAGTAGAAGAGAAAAATCAAAATAGCAGAACAACAGACGTCTGCAAGTAACTAAATATGTAGCACAAAGCTAACTACAGGCAGGGAGAAATCCTACCTCGACCTACGGGGGGCAGCGTGGAAACAAATGCAACACAGTAGGAAAAAAAAAACACTAGATGGAGAAGCGGAGCTCCAGTGACAGGCATTGGGAAAGAGGAGAGTAAGAAAAAAGGGGAGAGGTACTAGGGGGAGAGGGCAGAAAACAGAGAACAGTCGGACCAAATAAACCATCGGAGAATAAACCATACACCAAAGATGGCACCCAACAGGCCAGCATAAAAACCATAGACAGCATATGACCGCACAGGCAAACGGGTATAATTTCCAAGCCATGCAATACACACAGTCATCCATCAACCATCTTTAGAACCTCCAGGTCCCTCAACGGAGCCAGATCTGCTTCGAGGGTGGCGTTGGGAGCACTGGGGCCGCGGGGAGAACTTGTCCTGTTGGGAGGAGTTATCCTGGGCTGGGGAGGCAGCAGAGAAGAAAATGGGTCAGCAGACAGTTCCTCCCATCCTGGTAGGGCAACAGGTGACAGTCCAAATGTCTGAAGGAAATGAGGGAGATCATCCATGGTGCGCAGAACCGCTGACTTCTCCAGATGATGGGCATACAGAGCAAATGGAAAGCCCCAGCGATACACAATGTGACGGGATTGTGGTTCATGCAGGAGGGGCTTCAGAGAGGCCCGCAGACGGAGCGTGTGCCTGGATAAATCGGGAAAGAGCTGGAGTTTGGCCCCATCAAAATCAATGACTCTCAGTTGATGGGCTTTTTGCATAATTTCTTCCTTGACTGAGAAGTAGTGAATGCGGCAAATGACGTCCCGTGGCTTAGCGGGGTCCAAGCTGGGAGGACGGAGAGCCCTATGAGCCCGGTCAATTGCAATTGGGGACTGTGCCGGGTGGCCCAGAATAGTTGAAGATATCCGTTAAGGTGGATAGAAGGGCATCAGGACGTATCGCCTCTGGGAGACCCCGCAGTCTAATATTATTACGACGGTTGCAGTTTTCCTGCTCATCCATGTGAGAATGCAACAGTTGTTGGTTGACTGCCTGCTTGGCCACTGCAGCCCTAAGTTCAGCAAGAGACTCCTGAGTGTCTGAGCGAAATGTTTCCAAAGTCCCAACTTTAGTGGTGAGAGTGTCTATCTCAGATTGCATCCCCTGGAGGTCTCGCCTCCAGGCAGAACGCAGGTCCTCTTTAAGGGCCAAGATGTCATGTTTTGTAGGTAAAAAGGACAGCAAGGCCTGGAGCTCAGGATGGGATTGCAAAATTTGAGCTTCAGAAGTGCCCGGAGGAACGGCAGGTACAGGAGTAGGGTGCAGTAAGGGAGGCTGAGGGGGTTGTGGGGGGCAGCTTGCAGGAATATCTGTGACAGAGTCCCCAGCAGGGCCCTGCAGGGGCCACGGGCTCCCACCAGAAGAAGTCCATGAGGGGGCTGGTGATGCTGGAGGACGGTCCCCATCCAAGATAAGGGAATGGAGATCTCGGGGGGGGGGGGGGGAGGTGAGGGAGCCCCCACAGCTGAGTACAATAGGGGTGATGCCTGAGTCCCAGGGCTGGCTGCCATAGTACAAAATGTCCCTTCAGCGTGTGCAGGGCCACCAAGCGCCAGGGGGGGCCACTCCACCCCCGACTCCTTAGGAGATGTAGGCAGAGGTTCAGCAGCCCACGTCGTGTCTGGCTTAGGGCTGGACAGCGGAGCCGCAGGGAGATATGGCCGGGGCTGCAGCGGAGTGTGGAGGATGCCTGAGCCCGCCGCACAGGGAAAGTCTGGCTGCAATGCGGAGCCCCAAGGTAGAGGAGCTGTGGGGACAGGCGTACACAGGTCCCCAATAGGTAGATCAATAAGCAGGGGGGAAGGAGGCCTCCGTTCCAGGTCCCCACACTCACCGCCGGGTTGGTCCCTCCGCTTCATGTCTCCTGCGCCAGCAGACCGCGATGGCGCCTATTTCTCGGAGCCGCGCGCAGCGGTTGGCGGGGCCTTGCGCTGCGAAGAAGCTGAAGATGCCGTCTGTCCCAGGGGGGGGGGGGGGTCTCGTTCAGCGACTCCGACAGCTCTGCAAGCGGGGAAAAGTAGTTGGAGATCGGTGCTGGAGGCGCCCGGGAGCCTGCGGCACCTTTTGTGCTCTTGTTCCTCATCCTCCGTACCATTTGCAGATTGTAGAAATACCCTCTCTCCCGTTCAGTCACGGAGCTCCTGAAAGGGCGTCTACCCGGCGTGCATAGCAGGCCACGCCCCCCAAGACTTCATTTTTTTATATTAGAAAGTATATTATAAATATTTTTTATTTACCATAAGGAGTGCAATAGCAAAAATTAGTTTTAATGAGAGTGCCCATTTAAAGGCGTACTCCACTGGGAAAAAAAATTCTGTTAAATAAACAGGTGCCAGGAAGTTAAACAGATTTGTAAATTTCTTCTATTAAAAAATATTAACCCTTCCAGTAATTATCAACTGGATGTATACTACAGAGGAAGTTCTTTTTCTTTTTGAATTTCCTTTCTGCCTGACCACAGTGCTATCTGCTGACACCTCTGTCCATTTCAGGAACTGTCCAGGGGCGGGGGGTATTTGCTCCTACTCTGAACAGTCCTTAAAATGGACAGAGGTGTTAGCAGAGAGCACTGTGGTCAGGCAGAAAGGAAATTCAAAAAGAAAAGAACTTCCTGTTTAGTATACAAATATGTTAAAAAGTCCCATTAAAACATAAATGGTACCAACTGCAGATCACGACACAAAAACATGAGCCCTCATACGGCCCTGTATATAATAAAAAAAAAATTCAGAAGAGGACAGTTTTAAGCACCAATACCCTAAGACGTATGAGAAAGGGGCATTTATTTAATTTTTTTACACTAATTTATTTAAAAACTTTTATAGTTTATTCTATGCTGCAGTATTATATTGAAGTTACAATTGAAGTTCATGGGCTTTAATTTAGAGATAAATTTGTTTTCAAAGACTCCATAAGGTCCACAGACACACAAGTGTCCACAGACTCATTGGTAAGACAAATATCGGTCTACAGTTCCTACATAGTGTGCCACATATGTCTTGAGCATATACAAGGGGATACATTTTGTCTGCCATGTATGAAGCAAGCTCAGCTAATACCAATATTAACTGTGTCAGCAGATAAGAACCATTTGGCCCAACTAGTCTGCCCAATATCCTGAATACTATGAATAGTCCCTGGTCCTATTTTATATGAAGGATAACCTTATACCTATCCCTATATTATATGAAGGATAACCTTATATCTATCCCTAAAAAAAACTTTTTTTTTTAATCAACTTTTGCCAGAAAGTTAAACAGATTTGTAAAAGATTTCTATTTCAAAATCTTAACCCTTTCAGTATAACAGTCAGTACTACACTGACATCCAACCTGTGCTATCCAGCCTATGGCTAGACCACACAGGCTGTCATACTAGGCAGACAGGAGTCCATCAGCTGGCCTTCTGCTGCCATGGCAACTAACGGGATCCCACAATCGCATCGCAGGATCGCTGGTGGTGAACAAGGGGGGGCCCCCCATCCCCTTGTCACCATGATCAGGACTGATCACTGCCTCTATGGGGTTAATGCTGACGAGAATGGCACGTTCCCAGTCTCAGCAGCTGCAGCGGGGGCCGTGATTGACAGCGGGGCCCTGCTGGTGATCTCCTGCAGCGCATCGCACTGTGAAGGAGATCGCTAGGACATATGCATACGTCCAGTTGCGCTAACTTGGCTGTTTTTTAAATTTAATTATATACAGGGCCGTATGAGGGATCATGTTTTTGTGTCGTGATCTGCAGTTGGTACCATTTATGTTTTAATGGGACTTTTTTTTATATATATATTTTTTTTAATCTTTGGTGTATGATGTGACCAAAAATCATTTTTGTCTTTTGGTATACATTTTTTTTTACTTTTACGCCATTTACCATGAAGAATCCAAAACATTATATTTTAATAGTTTGGACAATTAAACATGCAGCGATATCAAATATGTTTCTTACTGTTATTTAGTTTTTTTAATTTATTTGTAAAATGGGAAAATAAGGGGGATTTGATTTTATGTTTTATTAGGGGAGGGTTTACTTTCACAATTTTTAAATCCCCAAAGGGGACTCTTACATGCAATCTTTAGACTGCATTCACTGTTCAATGCTATGCTATAGCACAACATTGAACAGTGAAATCAGTGCTCCACAGCCTGATTGAATAATTATGTTTTTAAAAGTTGTCCTCTTTTATAGAAATAAACTTTTTTTGCTGTATTACTGACAGTTTTTGACCCAGTCTCCTAGTTACATGGTTAGTATGGTCAAAAAAAGACATATTACCATCAAGTTCAACCAAGGGATTGAAGGGAAGGGGTGTGGTTGGATGAAGGGAAAGGGAAGTGATTATATTTCTGCATAAGCATTAACCCCTTCCCGCAAATGGACGTGTATAGACGTCCATTTTTTCCCTGACAACGCAAATGGACTTGTATACACATCCAATACACTTTCTTAGTGACTGGCCAAGGACAAGGACTTGAAGGGTTCATGGCAGTTCCGGGCTGATCGGGTCTCTGGTGACCAGATTGCCCGGAAAATAGGGATGATCAGAGCTGCCAGAGACAGCCCCAATCATCCTGAGGGATAGGACCTCGTTCCTATCCCCTGTCATCGGTCGGCGTTTGGGGGCGGGGGGATGTCGGCGGGTACCGGGGCCTGTCGATCGCGGGAGGCAGCGGCGGGACCGGCGATCGCGGGAGGCAGCGGCGGGACCGGCGATCGCGGGAGGCAGCGGCGGGACCGGCGATCGCGGGAGGCAGCGGCGGGACCGGCGATCGCGGGAGGCAGCGGCGGGACCGGCGATCGCGGGAGGCAGCGGCGGGACCGGCGATCGCGGGAGGCAGCGGCGGGACCGGCGATCGCGGGAGGCAGCGGCGGGACCGGCGATCGCGGGAGGCAGCGGCGGGACCGGCGATCGCGGGAGGCAGCGGCGGGACCGGCGATCGCGGGAGGCAGCGGCGGGACTGGCGATCGCGGGAGGCAGCTACGAGACCGGCGTAGGCAAAGGCTGTCTGGGCATGCTTGTAGTTTTGCAACATCTGGAGGGCCACAGTTTGGAGACCACTGTGTCCAAACTGTAGCCCTGCAGATGTTGCAAAACTACAACCCCCAGCATGCCCAGACAGTCCATGCATGCTGGGAGTTGTAGTTCCATAACATCTGGCCCTTCAGATGTTGCAGAACAACAACTCCAAGCATGCCTGGATGGTCTGGGCATGCTGGGAGTTGTAGTTTTGCAACATCTGGAGGGCTACAGTTTGGATACCACTGCACAGGGGTCTCCAAACTGTGGCACTCCAGATGTTGCAAAACTACAACTCCCAACATGTCCTTCGGCTGTCTGTGCACGCTGGGAGATGTAGTTTTGCAACAGCTGGAGGCACACTGGTTGGGAAACTGATTTAAGTAATAAACTGTGTTTTGCAACCAGTGTGCCTCCAGCTGTTGCAAAACTACAACTCCCTGCATGCACGGACAGACAAAGGGCATGCTGGGAGTGTTAGTAGTATGCCTGCAGCTGTTGCATAACTACAAGCCCCAGCATGCCCTTCAGTTGTCACTGCATGCTGAGAGTTGTAGTTTTTGCAACAGCTGAAGGCACACTGGTTGCAAAACACTGAGTTTGTTACCTAATTCAGTGTTTCGCAACCAGTGTGCCTCCAGCTGTGGCAAACTACAACTCCCAGCATGCACTGATAGACCATACATGCTGGGAGTTGTAGTTTTGCAACAGCAGGGTACATTCACATGGTTGGGTTTAAAGAGAGTTTCAAGTTTGAGATGCAGCAAATTTTCCGCCGCAGCTCAAACTCCTGGCGGGAAACTCGCTGTGAACCCGCCCATGTGAATGTATCCTAAAAACACTACACTACACTTACACAAAATAAAAAGTCAAATTCTTGCATCCGGGTCTTTATTTAGGCCTCAAATGCACATGGTGCTCTCTCACTTCAGAGCCCTGTTGTATTTCAAGGCAACAGTTTAGGGCCACATATGAGGTATTTCCGTACTCGGGAGAAATTGCCTAAAAAATTTTGGGGGACATTTTCTCCTATCACCCATTGTAAAAATGTAAAATTTTGGGGAAAAAACATCATTTTGGTGAAAAAATTATGGTGAAAAAATTTACACATCCAACTTTAACGAAAAGTTGTCAAAAACTTGTAAGGTGTTAAGGCTTACTGTACCCCTTGTTACGTTCCTTGAGGGGTGAGGTTTCTAAAATAGTATGCCATGTGTTTTTTTTTTTTTTTTGCTGTCCTGGCACCATAGGGGCTTCCTAAATGTGACATGCCCCTCAAAAACCATTTCAGAAAAATTCACTCTCCAAAATCCCATTGTTGCTCCTTCCCTTCTGAGCCCTCTACTGCACCTGACGAACACTTTACATCCACAAATGTGGTATTTCCTTACTCGAGAAAAATACGGTTACACATTTTGGGGGGGATTTCTCTCCTTTTACCCCTTGTAAAAATTCAAAAACTGGGTGTACAAGGACATTTTAGTGTAAAAAATATATTTTTTATTTTTCTCTTTCACTTTGCTGCTATTCCCGTGAAACACCTAAAGCGTTAACACACTTACAGAATTTTGGATACTTTGAGGGGTGCAGTTTTTATAATGGGGTCATTTGTGGGGTATTTCTAATATGAAGTCCCTTCAAATCCACTTCAAAACTGAACTGGTCCCTGAAAAATTCCGATTTTGAAAATGTTGTGAAAATTGGAAAATTGCTGCTATACTTTGAAGCCCTCTGATGTTTTCCAAAAGTAAAAACTTGTCAACTTTAAGATGCCAACATAGAGTAGACATATTGTATATGTGAATCAATATATAATTTATTTGGAATATTCATCTTCCTTATAAGCAGAGAGCTTCAAAGTTAGAAAAATGCAAAATTTACAAATTTTTCATGAAATTTTTGAATTTTTCACCAAGAAATGATGCAAGTATCGCCAAAAATTAACCAATGTGTTAAAGTAGAATATGTCACGAAAAAACTTTCTCGGAATCAAATACATAAGTAAAAGCATTCCAGAGTTATTAATGCTTAAAGTGACAGGGGTTAGATGTGCAAAAAACACTCTGGTCCTTAATGGGCTGTGTCCTTAAGGGGTTAAAGGGGTACTTCCATGGAAAACATATTATTTTAAATCAACTGGTGCCAGAAAGTTAAACAGATTTGTAAATTACTTCTATTGACCCCTTAAGGACTCAGGGTTTTTCCGTTTTTGCACTTTCGTTTTTTCCTCCTTACCTTTTAAAAATCATAACCCTTTCAATTTTCCACCTAAAAATCCATATTATGGCTTATTTTTTGCGTCGCCAATTCTACTTTGCAGTGACATTAGTCATTTTACCCAAAAATGCACGGCGAAACGGAAAAAAAAAATCATTGTGCGACAAAATCGAAAAAAAACGCCATTTTGTAATTTTGGGGGCTTTCGTTTCTACGCAGTGCATATTTCGGTAAAAATTACACCTTATCTTTATTCTGTAGGTCCATACGGTTAAAATGATACCCTACTTATATAGGTTTGATTTTGTCGCACTTCTGGAAAAAATCATAACTACATGCAGGAAAATTTATACGTTTAAAAATGTCATCTTCCGACCCCTATAACTTTTTTATTTTTCCACGTATGGGGTGGTATGAGGACTCATTTTTTGCGCCGTGATCTGAAGTTTTTATCGGTATGATTTTTGTTTTGATCGGACTTTTTGATCACTTTTTATTCATTTTTTAATGATATAAAAAGTGACCAAAATACGCTTTTTTGGACTTTGGAATTTTTTTGCGCGTACGCCATTGACCGTACGGCTTAATTAATGATATATTTTTATAGTTCGGACATTTACGCACGCGGCGATACCACATATGTTTATTTTTTATTTTTTTTACACTGTTTTATTTTTTTTATGGGAAAAGGGGGGTGATTCAAACTTTTATTAGGGAAGGGGTTAAATGACCTTTATTAACACTTTTTTTTTACATTTTTTTTGCAGTGTTATAGGTCCCATAGGGACCTATAACACTGCACACACTGATCTCTAATGCTGATCACTGGCATGTATTAACACGCCTGTGATCAGCATTATCGGCGCTTGACTGCTCCTGCCTGGATCTCAGGCACGGAGCAGTTATTCGTCGATCGGACACCGGGGAGGCAGGTAAGAGCCCTCCCGGTGTCCGATCAGCTGTTCGGGACGCCGCGATTTCACCGCGGCGGTCCCGAACAGCCCGACTGAGCAGCCGGGTCACTTTCACTTTCACTTTAGAAGCGGCGGTCAGCTTTGACCGCCGCTTCTAAAGGGTTAATACCGCACATCGCCGCGATCGGCGATGTGTGGTATTAGCCGCGGGTCCCGGCCGTTGATTAGCGCCGGGACCGACGCGATATGTTGCGGGATCGCGGCGCGATCCCGCTTCATATCGCGGGAGCCGGCGCAGGACGTAAATATACGTCCTGCGTCGTTAAGGGGTTAAAAAATCTTAATCCTTCCAGTACTTTTTAGGGGCTGTATACTTAAGAGGAAATGTTTTTTTTTAATTTCTCTTCTGCCACGACCACAGTGCTCTCTGCTGACACCTCTGTCCATTTTAGGAACTGTCCAGAGCAGCATATGTTTGCTATGAGGATTTTCTCCTGCTCTGGACGGTTCCAAAAATGGACAACAGAGGTCAGCAGAGAACACTGTGGTCATGACAGAAGAGAAATCCCCCCCCCCCCCCCCAAAAAAAAAAGCATTTCCTCTATAGTATACATCCCCAAAAAAGAACTGGAAGGATTAAGATAGAAGTAATTTACAAATCTGTTTATCTTTCTGGCACCGGTTGATTTAAAAAAAAAAAGTTTTCCACGGGAGTACCCCTTTAATGTTATTTTGTTCCAGGAATGTATCTAGCCCTGTTTTAAAGCTTTCAACTGTTTCTGCTGTGACCAGTTCCAGAGGTAGACTGTTCCATAAACTCACAGTCCTTATGGTAAAAAAGGTGTGTCGCCCCTTGAGACCAAACCTTTTCTTCTCCAGACGGAGGGAGTGCCCCCTTGTTCTTTGATGGGGTTTAACCTGGAACAGTTTTTGTCCATATTTTTTTTATGGGCCATTTATATACTTATGTATGTTGATCATATCCCTCCCTTAAACGCCTCTTTTCAAGACTATACAAGTGTAATTCTTTTAATCTTTCCTCATAGCCAAGATGTTCCATGCCCCATATTAGTGCCATAGCATAGCATTGATCAGTGTTATCTGCGCTCCACTGCTACTGCCTGGATCTCAGGCTTGGAGCAGTGAATTGGCAATCAGACAACGAGTAGGAAGGTAGGGACGCTCCTCCTGTCCTAACAGCTGATCGGGACAACACTGTTTCATCACGGTGGTCCCGATTAGCCCGACTGAGCTGCCGAGAATGTTTTTTTTTTTTTTTAACTTTAGACGCGTGGCGATGAACTTTGATCGCCGCGTCTAAAGGGTTACTACTGGGCATCACCGCGATCGGTGATATCCGGTATTAGCCACACTTAAGAGGTTAAAAAAAAAAATGGCTAAAAAATTAAAATAAATCAACATTCTTGGTATTGCCGTGAGCAGAAATGTCTGATTATTTAAAATATGTTAATGATCTGTATGGTAAGCAGTGTAAATGTAAAAAAAATTGATAAAAAAAACATCAAAACAAGAATGGTACCGATAAAAACTACAGATTACGGCGCACAGAAAGAGCCCTCAAAATCCATGTATATGGAAAAATAAAAAGATATAGGGGGAGATTTATTAAAACCTGAGCAGAGGAAAAGTCGACCAGTTGCCCATAGCTACCAATCAGATCGCTTCTTTCATTTTTAAAAAGGCCTGTGAAAAATGAAAGAAGCGATCTGATTGGTTGCTATGGGCAACTCAGCAACTTTTCCTCTACACAGGTTTTGATAAATCTCCCCTATAGAGGTTAGAAGAGGACAATTTTAAATATACCGATTTTGTTCAATAAAAATTGAATTCTTATTAAAGTATTACAATAATATAAAAACTATACATTTTTAATCGCATTGAGCTACATAATAAAGAGAACATTGTACACTAGAAAAGAAATAATAAAAAGCATAACCACTGCATAAAATAATTCCTTTTTTTATTAAATTACTGAAAAAAATCATAAAGAAAACAGAGAAAAATCATGTGCCATCATTCAGATGAATAGTCACAATAAAATGAACAGTGTCTCATACTTACTGGGTAGCTAACAAAAGTATGTAGGGTCTGGGGGGAAAAAGTGCACCAAATACTAAAATGCACTCTTACTACTAAGTATAAATAAGAACTTTGGCCCTCCCTACCACCAATTGTTGCCCCTATGTCCATCACTATGCAAATCCCTCATTTAGGCCTCAAATGCACATGGCGCTTTCTCACTTCAGAGCCCTGTCGTATTTCAAGGCAACCGTTTAGGACCACATATGGGGTATTTCCGTAGTCGGGAGAAATTGCCTAACAAATTTTGGGAGGCTTTTTCCTCTTTAACCCCTTATGAAAAGGTAAAGTTGGGGTCTACTCCAGCATGTTTTAGTAAAAAAAATTTTTTTTCTTACAGTAACTTGCTGGTGTTGCCCCATACTTTTTATTTTCACAAAAGGTAAAAGGGAAAAAAAGACCCATATGTGAATGTAAAATTCTCTCAGGGTGCACAACAAAGCTTAGGAAAAAGAGAGAGCGCCATGTACATTTGAGGTGATTTGCACAGGGGTGGCTGATCGTTACAGCGTTTCTGACATAAATGCAAAAAAAAAAAATACCCACATGTGACCCCATTTTAAAAACTACACCCCTTAACCACTTAAGGACGAAGCCCATTTGGGCCTTAAGGACACAGACAATTTTATTTTTACATTTTCCTTTTTTCCTCCTCCACTTCAAAAAATCATAACTCTTTTATATTTTCATCCACAGACTAGTATGAGGGCTTGTTTTTTGCGCGACCAGTTGTCCGTTGTAATGCCATCACTCACTTTACCATAAAATGTATGGCGCAACCAAAAAAATACTATTTCTGTGGGTAAATTAAAAAGAAAAACGCAATTTTGCAAATTTTGGAAGGTTTCGTTTTCACGCCGTACAATTTACGGTAAAAATGAACTGTGTTCTTTATTCTTTGGGTCAATACAATTAAAGTGATACCCATGAAAATATACTTTTCTATTACTGTTGCGCTTAAAAAAAAAATCGCAAACTGTTTAACCAAATTAGTACGTTTAAAATCCCCATATTTTGAAGACCTATGACTTAAAATGTTTTCCGTATAAGCGGCGGTATTAGGGCTAACTTTTTGCGACATGATCTGTACTTTTTATTGATACCATATTTGCTTATATAAAACTTTTTTTTATTAATTTTTTTTGGGAATAAAATGTTATAAAAAAAAAGCAGCTATTTTTTTTACGTTCACGCCGTTCATCGTACGGTATCATTAACATTTTATTTCAATAGTTGGGATATGTACGCACGCGGCAATACCAAATATGTATATAAAATATTTTTTTTTACACTTTTTGTGGGTGAAATAGGGAAAATGGGACAATTTACGTTTTTATTGGGGGAGGGGGTTTGTCACATTTTTTTTTTAACTTTTATTTTTACACTTTAATAGTCCCCTTACTGTTCAGTGCTATGTATAGGACATAGCACTGATCAGCATTATCGGTCATCTTCTGCTCTGGTCTGCACGATCACACACCAAAGCAAAAGACCCCGGGAGATGGCCGGAGCAAGGTGAGGGGACCTCCGGCCGCCATGCTGGATGATCGGATCGTTGCGGCAGCGCTGCGGGCGATCCGATCATCCATTCAAAGTACCGCGATGCTGCAGATGCCGTGATCTGTATTGATCACGGCATCTGAGGGGTTAATGGTGGACATCCGCGCGATCGTGGATGTCCGCCATTACAGGCGGGTCCCTGGCTGCTATCAGCAGCGGGGACCTGCCGCGCATGATGCGAGCATCGCTCCGATGCTCGCGGTTATGCATAGGACGTACATTTATGTCCTTCGTCATTAAGGGGTTAAGGAATGTAACAAGGGGTATAGTGAGCCTTAACTACCCACAGGTGTTTGAAGAATTTTCGTTGAAAATTATTTATTTTTTATTTTTTCCCTGAAATGCTGGTGTTATCCCAAATTTTTCATTTTCACAAGGGGTAATAGGAAAAAAGCCCCCCCCCCCCAAATTTTTAACCCCATTTCATCTGAGTAGATAAATACTCCACATGTGGATGTAAAGTGCTCTGCTGTCGCACTACAGGGCTCAGAAGAGAAGGAATTTGGCTTTTGGAGAAAGAATTTGGCTGGAATTGAAGACCATGTACGTTTACAAAGCCCCCATGGTGCCAGAACGGTGGAACCTCCCCACATGTGACCCCATTTTGGAACTACACCCCTCACATAATGTAATAAGGGGTACAGTGAGCATTTACGCCGCACAGGTGTCTGACAGATTTTTGGAACAGTGGTCCATGAAAATGAAAAATTTAATTTTTCATTTGCACAGCCCACTGTTCCAAAAGTCTGTTAAACACCAGTGGGGTCTAAATGCTCACTGCACCCCTTATTAAATTCTGTGAGGGGTGTAGTTTCCAAAAAGGGGTCACATGTGGTGGGGGTCCACTGTTCTGGCACCATGGGGGGCTTTGTAAACACACATGGCCCCCGACTTCCATTCCAAACAAATTCTCTCTCCAAAAGCTCCTTTTCTTCTGAGCATTGTAGTGCGCCCGCAGAGCACTTGACGTTCACACATGGGGTATTTCCATACTCAATTTTGGGGGGTATTTCCATACAAATTTTGGGGGGTATTTTCTCCTATTACCTCTTGTAAAAATAGTTAATTTGGGGAAAAAACTGCATTTTAGTGAAAAATTAGATTTTTTTTTATTTACACATCAGACTTTAATGAAAAGTCATCAAACACCTGTGAGGTATTAAGGCTCACTGTACCCTTTGTTACATTCCTTGAGGGGTTTAGTTTCCAAAATAGTATGCCATGTGGGTATTTTGGGACATGCTTCCCAAAAACCATTTCAGCTAAATTTGCTTTCAAAAAGCCAAATGTGGCTCCTTCACTTCTGAGCATTGTAGTATGCCCGCAGTGCACTTGACTTCCGCATATGGGGTATTTCCATACTCAGAAGGAATGGGGTTACAATTTTTGGGGGGCATTTTCTCCTATTACCTCCTGTAAAAAAAAAATGTATTTTCATTTACACATCTGAAATTAATGAAAAGTTGTCAAACCCCTGTGGGCTGTTAAGGCTAACTGTACCTCTTGTTACGTGCCTTGAGGGATGCTGATTCACAAAAAGTATGCCATGTGTTTTGTTTTTTGTTTTTTCCTGTTATGGAACCATAGGGGCTTCCTAAATGTGACATGCCCCCCAAAAACCATTTCAGCAAAATTCACTCTCCAAAATCCCATTGTCGCTCCTTCCCTTCTGAGCCCTCTAGTGCGCCCACAGAGCACTTTACGTTCACATATGAGTTATTTCCTTACTCGAGAGAAATTGGGTTACACATTTTGGGGGGCATTTTCTCCTTTTACCCCTTGTAAAAATTCCAAAACTGGGTCTACAAGAACATGTTAGTGTAAAAAATGGAGATTTCGAATTTTCTCCTTCAATTTGCTGCTATTCCTATGAAACACATAAAGAGTTAACAAACGTTCAGAATATCATTTTGTATACTTTGATTGGTGCAGTTTTTATAATGGGGTAATTTATTGGGCATTTCTAATATGAAGACTCCACTGGTCCCTGAAAAATTCCGATTTTGAAAATTTTGTGAAAAATTGGAAAATTGCTCCTGAACTTTGAAGCCCTCTGATGTCTTCCAAAAGTAAAAACATGTCAACTTTATGATGCCAACATAAAGTATACATATTGTATATGTGAATCAATATATAATTTATTTGGTATGTCTATTTTCCTTACAAGCAGAAGGCTTCAAAGTTAGAAAAATGCAAAATGTTTCAGTTTTTCATGAAATTTTTTGAATTTTTCACCAAGAAATGATGCAAGTATCGACGAAAATTTACCACTATGATAAAGTTTATGTCAGAACCGCTGTAAAATCAGCCACCCCTGTGCAAATCACCAATGTAGGCCTCAAATGTACATAGTGCGCTCTCACTCTTGAGCCTTGTTATGCGCCCGCAGAGCATTTTACGCCCACATATGGGGTATTTCTGTACTCAGGAGAAATTGCGTTACAAATTTTGGGGGGCTTTTTTTCCTTTTAACACTTGTGAAAATAAAAAGTAAAGGACAACACCAGCATGTTAGTGTAAAATTTTTATTTTTTTTACACTGACAGGCTGGTGTAGCCCCCAACTTTTCCTTTTTATAAGGGGTTAAAGGAGAAAAAGCCCCCCAAAATTTGTAATGCAATTTCTCCCGATTACGGAGATACCCCATATGTGGCCCTAAACTGTTTCCTTGAAATACGACAGGGCTCTGAAGTGAGAGCGCCATGCGCATTTGAGGACTAAATTAGGGATTGCATAGGGGTGGACATAGGGGAATTCTACGCCAGTGATTCCCAAACAGGGTGCCTCCAGCTGTTGCTAAACTCCCAGCATGCTTGGACAGTCAGTGGCTCTCCAGAAATGCTGGGAGTTGTTGTTTTGCAACAGCTGGAGGCTCCGTTTTGGAAACGCTGCCGTACAATACATTTTTCATTTTTATTGGGGGGACAGTGTAAGGGGGTGTATATGTAGTGTTTTACTCTTTATTAGGTGTTAGTGTAGTGTTTTTAGGGTACAGTCACACTGGCGGGTTACAGTGAGCTTCCCGCTAGAAATTTGTGCTGCGGCGAAAAGTTTGCCACAGCTCATACTTGAAGCAGGAAACTTACTGTAAGCCCGCCCGTGTGAATGTACCCTGTACGTTCACATGGGGGGGCAAACCTCCAGCTGTTGCAAAACTACAACTCCCAGCATGTACTGATCGCCGAAGGGCATGCTGGGAGATCTAGTTATGCAACAGCTGGAGGAATCGCAACTACAACTCCCAGCATGCCGAGACAGCTGTTTCGGCATGCTGGGATTTGCAGTTTTGCAACATCTGGAGGGCTACAGATAGAGACCACTGCACTGTGATCTCCAAACTGTGGACCTCCATATGTTGCAAAACTACAAATTCCAGCATGCACAGACAGCAAACAGCTATGTGGGCATGCTGGGAGTTGTAGTTTTGCAAGATCTAGAGTGCTACAGTATAGAGATCACTGTGCAGTGGTCTCTAAACTGTAGACCTCCAGCTGTCTGGGCATGCTGGGAGTTGTAGTTTTGCAACATCTGGAGGGCTACAGTCTCAGACTGTAGCCCTCTAGATGTTGCTAGGCAACTTACCGGCTTCCGTCGGATCCAGGGAGCCGTCCTCTTCTGCCGCACGACATTGCTGCCCGCGCCGATCACCGCTGCCGATCCGGTCCCGCAGCTTCCACCGACGGGTAAGTGGATCCCCGTCATTTCCCCGTCCTGCCCCGCCTATTGTGGGTGGGCAGAACGGGGAAAATGAAAGTAAACCCCCCCCGCCCCTAATCTGCTATTGGTGGTCGCGTCTAGACCACCAATAGCAGAGATAGGAGGGGTGGCACCTCTGCCCCCTCACTCCTACTGCTATAGGGGGATCGTGGGTGTCTTAGACAACCGCGATCCCCCTTATATTCCGGGTCACCATAGACCCGAATGACCCGGAATCTGCGCAAATCGCAAGTGTGAATTCACTTGCGATTTGCGCCGATCGCCGACATGGGGGGGTCTGATGACCCCCCTGGGCATTTGCACGGGGTGCCTGCTGATCGATATCAGCAGTCACCCCGGCCCGGTCCCCGCCCGGCGCGCGGCGGGGACCGAAATTCCCACGGGCGTACAGGTACGCCGTGGGTCCTTAAGACCCAGGTACAGAAGGCGTATCCATACGCCCTAGGTCCTGTACGGGTTAAGGACTTAGGCATACCTGTACGCCCTAAGCCTGGTCCTGGTGGGAAAAACGGGGTCACGCCGTGACCCCGCATCACACCGGGTCAGTCCCGGCTGCTAACGATAGCCGGGACCCTGGGCTAACAGCGTGCGTCACCGATCGTTGTGCCGCGCGCTGTTAACCCTTCAGACGCGGCGATCAAAGTTGACCGCCGCGTCTGAAAACAAAAGTAAACGATTCCCGGCAGCTCAGTCGGGCTGATCGGGACATCGCGATGTTTCGATCAGCTGGGACGCAGGCGGAGGTCTCCTTACCTCTCTCCGCTGCGTCCGATCGGGGATTGATTGCTCCAAGCCTGAGCTACAGGCTTGAGCAATCAATCCCCTATCTGACTGATCCCTGCAAAGCTATGGCTTTTCAGGGATCAGCATAGGAGATCAGTGTGTGCAGTGTTATAGCCCTCTATAGGAGCTATAACACTGCAAAAAAAAAAGTGAAAAAAAAAAGTTAAAGGTCATTTAACCCCTTCCCTATTAAAAGTTTGAATCACCCCCCCTTTTCCCATAAAAAAAACTGTGTAAATAAAAATAAACATATGTGGTTTCACTGCGTGCGAAAATGTCCGAACTATAAAAATATATCGTTAATTAAACCGCACTGTCAATGGCGTACGCGCAAAAAAATTCCAAAGTCCAAAATAGTGTATTTTTGGTCACTTTTTATATCATGAAAAAAGGAATAAAAAGCGATCAAAAAGTCCAATCAATACAAAAATGGTACCGATAAAAACTTCAGAACACGGTGCAAAAAATGAGTCCTCATACCGCCTCATACTCAGAAAAATAAAAAAGTTATAGGGGTCAGAAGATGACAATTTTTAACATATACATTTTCCTGCATGAAGTTATGATTTTTTTCCGAAGCACGACAATATCCAACCTATATAAGTAGGGGATCATTTTACCCGGATGACTTACAAAATAAAGATAAGGTGTTATTTTTACCGAAATATGCACTGCGTAGAAACGGAAGCCCCCAAAAGTTACAAAATGAAATTTTTTTCTTCAATTTTGTCGCACAATGATTTTTTATTCTGTTTCGCTGTGGATTTTTTGGTAAAATGACTAATGTCACTGCAATGTAGAATTGGTGGTGCAAAAAATAAGCCATCATATGGATTTTTAGGTGCAAAATTGAAAGCATTATGATTTTTTAGAAGATGATGAGGAAAAAATTAAAATCCTTAAGGGGTTAAAGTGCCAATGGTCAGATGTGCAAAAAATGCTCTGGTCCTTAAAGGAGTAGTCCAGTGGTGAACCCAGTGGTGAACAACTTATCCCCTATCCTAAGGATAGGGGATAAGTTGCAGATCGCGGGAAGTCCCACCGCTGGGTCCCCCACAATCTCCTGTACGGAGCCCCAACAGCCCGCGGGAAGGGGGCGTGTCGACCTCCGCACGAAGCGGCGGCCGACACGCCCCCTCAATACAACTCTATGGCAGAGCCGAAGCGCTGCCTTCGGCAATCTCTGGCTCTGCCATATAGATGTATTGAGGGGGTGTGTCGGCCGCCGCTTCGTGCAGAGGTAGACACCCGCTATCTTGCCGGAGAGCCTGGCCCCCGTACAGAGAGATCGCAGGGGTCCCCAGCGGTCGGACCCCCGGCGATCTCAAACTTATGCCCTATCCTTAGGATAGGGGATACGTTTTTCACCACTGGACTACCCCTTTAAGGCCAAAATTACCTCGGTCCTTAAGGGGTTAAGGTTAAAATGGGCTGAGTCCTTAAGGGGTTAAGTGTAAATTTAGTGAAAGTTTGCATTAAAAAAAAGGTAATCTTTCTAACATGAGGCTACCATAGTCTTAATTCATGTATTCGATTTACTTAATCCTGAAACAGTGAGAGACTTTGCAATTACACTTAGCAATACAGTATATTCAACAAAACTTGTAAATTCCTGGGGTGGAGAATGTTCATACTTCATTAGTTTTTTTTCTGCTTCCTGAAATAAATACAATTAGTTTGTGCAGATAAAAGTACATAGGTTTATATAAATAGGATGCAGAGCCCAGGTGCGCAGTTAAATCAGAATCTTGGGGTTATTTGAATCCAGCCATAGGGGTTTGTTGTAGCTTTTAAAAAGTATAAATACATTTGCAACCATTTTTTTTTTTTATATATTGCTTCAGTATACCCTTAACACACTTTTTAAGTACATGCAGATTTGAAGTTATAGTTTTTTTCATATATAATAAAACATTTTACCTTCTTAGCAAAAGTCAGGGGAGTCTACATATTCAAGCCAAGATCTCTAAATCCAAAAGTGTTGGACCGAGCAGGATGTAGAATCTGCTAGTATTTTCTCTATACAATGGAGGTGTAATACCTCTTCATACCACCCGCTAATGGTGGGGGATGAGTATCTTTCCACCGTATGTGCAGCCACTAACAAAAAAACAAAACGAACCCCTACAGAGCTGTTAAAAGGAGTAGGGTTCGACCGATTATCGGTATGGCCGATATTATCGGCCGATAATCACGATTTTGGGCATTATCGGTATCGACAATTACCTTGCCGATAAGCCGATAATGCCCCGCCCCCCGCACCGCCCCCACCGCACCGCGACCGCCCCCCCGGACCCGCCGCACCGCGACCGCCCCCCCGCGACCAACCCACCGCACCTCGTCGCACCCCCCCACCGTAGTGCTGGGCGGTATACCGGTCGGGCCCCTCCCCCACCCTCCGAGTCAATAAAAAAAAAAATTAAACTTACCCGTAATGGGGGTGGTCCAGCCATCCATCCTTCCTTCCTTCCTGTAGTGTCCGGCGGCATTCCGGGTGGAGGGTGAACCGGTCCGAGCTGTCCTTCTTCTCCGGGGGTCATCTTCTCCACTCCGGGCAGGCTCTGGCCTAGTACACTGCATAGATGCCGCTATGCCGTGACGTCAGGTGCGTCGCTGCGCATGGGCGTCACTGCGCAGCGGCGTCTATGCAGCGGACTAGGCCGGAGCCTGCCCGGAGTGGAGAAGATGACCCCCGGAGAAGGACAGCCCGGACCGGTTCCACCCGGAATGCCGCCGGACACTACAGGAAGGATGGCCCGGACCACCCTGACAGGTAGGGGGAGAGAAGCGGGTGCTGACGGCGGCCTATGGCACTGCAAAAGCCACTGCAGTGCATTGATTTAAAGCGCCCGCTTTAAATTAATGTTCTGCAGCGGTGTCGAGTGGGGATAAATAGCCGATAACTTATACCGGAATATCGGTATGAGTTATCGGCTATCGGCCCTAACCTCCACCGATTATCGGTATCGACCCTAAAAAAACGATATCGGTCGATCCCTAAAAAGGAGCCCAGGAGTATAGAAAACAATAGGGAAGATTAGTCATTATTAACAGCCCAGTAATCTGATGAATAACCTCAATCATCCGTTTCCAAACACCTGTAAAGGAGCGGGAGCAGGATGGGGACCAGAGGCACAGTATACAGTATAATATGGACTATACCATATCTTTTTGACATCGCCCTAAAGTGGATAAGTTGCTTACCTATATTTCCATTTGAGCATGAATAGATTGATAGTAAACTACGAGCAACTATTCCCCAGATAAGTTGTGGTACCTTATCCACGCTATATTTGACTTGTTTTTTGGTTTACTTGAGAAATGCTTTTATGTCAATTTTCTGACTCGTGTGCTTACTCTGCAATTGTGGATGTTTCCTCATATTTTGTATTGTTAAAAACAAAAAAAATACAATTAAAAAAAATAAAATTACAAGCAACTAAACCATCTGTTACTTACCTTACCTGGTTCCAGAGCCGAGGTGAGGAATCATTAACCAACGTGCTGCTTCTCCTACTTTCAGCTTTTACCCTGGCTTCACTGGCACACTGCCATCCAGTTACCAGGACACAACCAGCGCCAGAAGATGACTTCATGGTCGTTAGCCAGAAGATGACCTCATGGTCGTTAGCCAGAAGATGACCTCATGGTCGTTAGCCAGAAGAGGACATCATGGTCATAAATTGTTTCCTTCTTAGCCATGTTTGTGTGCTATTCTGTTTCAGTTCCTTGGGTATGTCATCTTGTACATTTGGTACATTTTTTTTGTTTTGTTTTTTAATCCTGACTTTGGCCTTGTTCCTGACTTTGCTCTTGTCTTTATGAGTGTATTTGCCCAACCCTCCGCTTGACCACCTTGGCATGTAGGCCGGATTCACACTAAGGAATTTCCAAGTGGAATTCTGCTTTTAAATTCTGCACGAAAATTCTGTTGCGGCAGAGTCCCATTGCTGTGAATGGGATTCTGTTGCACAGTGCACATGACAGAAAAAAAATAATCTTTCATTCTTTTAGCGCAAGCATGTCAAACTCAAAGGCTAACATGGGCCAAAAAAAAACAAGGTTTAAGTTTATGTGGGCGCATCCAAAAAAGTACGTAGTAACGCTGGCCCTTGAATTCTGAGAGCGTAACATGACGTGAGTGAATGTCAATACGAGGCCCCCACATTAGGTTGGCAGTATAGTTCCCCCACATTAGGTTGGCAGTATAGTTCCCCCACATTAGGTTGGCGGTATAGTTCCCCCACATTAGGTTGGCGGTATAGTTCCCCCACATTAGGTTGGCGGTATAGTTCCCCCACATTAGGTTGGCAGTATAGTTCCCCCACATTAGGTTGGCAGTATAGTTCCCCCACATTAGGTTGGCAGTATAGTTCCCCCACATTAGGTTGGCGGTATAGTTCCCCCACATTAGGTTGGCGGTATAGTTCCCCCACATTAGGTTGGCGGTATAGTTCCCCCACATTAGGTTGGCAGTATAGTTCCCCCACATTAGGTTGGCAGTATAGTTCCCCCACATTAGGTTGGCAGTATAGTTCCCCCACATTAGGTTGGCAGTATAGTTTCCCCACATTAGGTTGGCAGTATAGTTTCCCCACATTAGGTTGGCAGTATAGTTACCCCACATTAGGTGCAGTATAGTTCCCCCCCACATTAGGTGCAGTATAGTTCCCCCCCACATTAGGTGCAGTATAGTTCCCCCCCACATTAGGTGCAGTATAGTTCCCCCCCACATTAGGTGCAGTATAGTTCCCCCCCACATTAGGTGCAGTATAGTTCCCCCCCCGCATTAGGTGCAGTATAGTTCCCCCCCCGCATTAGGTGCAGTATAGTTCCCCCCCCCGCATTAGGTGCAGTACAGATCCCCCCGCATTAGGTGCAGTACAGATCCCCCCTGCATTAGGTGCAGTACAGATCCCCCCGCATTAGGTGCAGTACAGATCCCCCCGCATTAGGTGCAGTACAGATCCCCCCGCATTAGGTGCAGTACAGACCCCCCCGCATTAGGTGCAGTACAGATCCCCCTCATTAGGTGCAGTACAGATCCCCCCGCATTAGGTGCAGTACAGATCCCCCCGCATTAGGTGCAGTACAGATCCCCCCGCATTAGGTGCAGTACAGATCCCCCCGCATTAGGTGCAGTACAGATCCCCCCGCATTAGGTGCAGTACAGATCCCCCCCGCATTAGGTGCAGTACAGATCACCCCGCATTAGGTGCAGTACAGATCCCCCCGCATTAGGTGCAGTACAGATCCCCCCGCATTAGGTGCAGTACAGATCCCCCCGCATTAGGTGCAGTACAGATCCCCCCCGCATTAGGTGCAGTACAGATCCCCCCCGCATTAGGTGCAGTACAGATCCCACCCGCATTAGGTGCAGTACAGATCCCCCCCCCCCGCATTAGGTGCAGTACAGATCCCCCCCCGCTTTAGGTGCAGTACAGATCCCCCCCGCATTAGGTGCAGTACAGATCCCCCCCCCGCATTAGGTGCAGTACAGATCCCCCTCGCATTAGGTGCAGTACAGATCCCCCCGCATTAGGTGCAGTACAGATCCCCCCCCCCCCCGCATTAGGTGCAGTATGTTCCCCACAGACATACAGCCTCCAGCCATATACAGTGTATGACTGGAGGCTGTATGCCTGTGTACTGCCCCACTTCAGTGCTCCGACCACCACTCCTCCGGTCCGGCTATAGCAGTAGGTCCTGGGACCGGAGGAGGGGTGGTCTGAGCAATGAAGCTGAAGTGCCTCTGGCCACTTACCATGCTGGCCAGTGCACGTCTTCCACCTCCATGTTCCGCACCTCCGCGCCTCTGTTGCTATGGGCGCACGCATGGGACGTCAGTGACATCCCAGCGTGCGCTATCTCCCAGCGGCCCCTGGGTTTTAAACTTAATGCTGAGATTTGACGGGGGTATCCCTGTGTCCCGAAAACATCTTTCGGGATACAGGGATGTCCTTAATAGTGATGGGGGGATCCACCACTGCAGGGCAAGCACCTGCTCCGCCGTAAAAATATTAATTGTGGGCCGCATGTTTGACACCCATGTTTTAGCGGAATCCATCCAGAATACATTGCAGTCTATGGGAATGGCAATGTCTGTCTGGTTCTTTTGCGCAGACTGATTCAGTTACATAGCCTTACTGCCCATATATCTTCTACAATCTCACCACCTATCCAAATCTATTTGGTCTACTGTGACCTGGGGACCTCAACAGCAAATCTCAAAATGGAGGTTGTCCCACCATTAAAGGCTTATCCCTTATTGTTTAGGGGGTACTCCAGCAGGCTAGACTCTGTATTAGGTTGTCTTTGGCATCTTCCACAGACAGTCAATGGAGTGCATATTGGACGCAGCACCATTCCAATATATACTTATCTCATATCCTATGGATAAGATATAAACCTTATAATCATAGGACAACACCTTTTAAATAGAATAAAACAGGGAAATCATTTATGTTCCGCACACCATTCTAAAGGCATCAAACAAATTGTAGCTCAGATGATCCACATTGTGCGACATAACACCATAGTAAGAAAAATGAGATTAAGAAAAATAAACTAAGAGCAAAGAGTCTCAGCACTGGGCAGCCGGGCATTTATATTTTTATGCAGCTATGATATCCAGGTATAAGGGGACACACATACTCTACCACTAGGGGTCACTGTGATCATGATGATTATATCCAGATGCATATTGTTTCTGTACTGGGAGAAATACCAGTTTGGAGGCCACTTTTACTTCCTCAGTACTGATGTATAG
Source organism: Hyla sarda (assembly GCF_029499605.1). NCBI lineage: Eukaryota > Metazoa > Chordata > Amphibia > Anura > Hylidae > Hyla > Hyla sarda. Next base: position 47,109,135 of record NC_079192.1, on the reverse strand, counting down.
AAGAACAATGATGCTTTGCCGGCCTCTATCATATGGTTATAGAAAGATAAATTCCTGTTGTATCAATGTCATGTTAATGGAAAGGATCATTTATCATAAGGATCGGTCACCCTGATCATTACATCAACAAATATGTCCCTGATTACAGAATTCTAGGAATATGTAACAATTGAATTATTTAAAGATGAATATTGTGCCCTGTTGATACCGGAGGGATACTATACTGTCAGCTATTTAGTGCACAGTGGGGCAGATGTCTTAGATGTATCTAAGTTTCTGTTACGTAAAAGGCGTAAATCCTTTAACCGCTTAACCGATCCACCTATTTTGAGCTTTAACCCTTTCAGGACCGGGCTTTAATGGGAATGTATCATCAGAAAATGACCTATTGTTTAAATCAGGTTTTTGTGTTAAACTAATTTATTAACAATTGCTAGTAATATTTCTTCAAATTTTCAGTTTTAATATAGTAAAATAACTCTTGCATAATAATAAGCTGTTCTGTATAGACATTTTTCAGCAATCCTCTACTTAGTTGGGCAGGATTACAGTGAAAATTGACACCAGTAAATACACTTATTGGTAACTTTATGAGGTACACCTATTCAAGTGCTTGGAGGGGACACTAGGGTCATTTCCTTTATGTTACTACTGAAGGACTGGAGGAAGTGCCATTTTGTTGTCTGAATATCGGACGAGGCTATGACGAGAATTCTATGATTTATTTCGTATCCCTCCACTGTAAAGTAAGTTATCTTACATATGGTCGAGTTACATCTGTGTGTGGATTAGGTTGTGAACTCCTGAACGCTGGCTGTTTTGTTTTTTCTTTTTTGCATTTATTTTACGGAGCCTATTTTGGATCCGGTTTTGCATAAGCTCCATCTACTGACTGTGGTTGATTGTGAAGATGATCTATTGGAGAGTTGTCATATGTTTACTGAGCCCATTGGTGATGAACGAATGTTTACGGCTTTCCACAAACACCCGGTCATATGACTCGGAGTCATATCTTTAATTATTTTACCTTGTGCCTGTTGGGTTTGAGCGATATTTGCCTCCTTTTTTAAATTTTCTTTCTGTTAACGCTTGTGATTCAGCCAATCACATGGAAGCAACTCCATTCATCTAGGCATGTAGACATGGTCAAGATAACTTGCTAAAGTTCAAACTGAGCATCTGAATAGGGAAGAAAGAGAATTTAAGTGACTTTGAATGGTTGTTGGTTCCAGAAAGGCTGGTCTTAGTATTTTAGAAACTGCTACTTTCACACTGCCATTTTGTCGCCGGAAGTGTAAAGTCCATTATTTTAGGATCATGAATAGCGGGAGATAAAATGGTGCTTGTACTGTCTTTTTCTCACTCTATTCTCTCTGAAAATAGCAGCGTCCGACGGGCCCCCTTGACCATATTTGGGTCCACCGACACCCGTTTTTGCCCATTATGACCCGTCAAAATGACGGACGTCAAACTAAAAAACAAAAGAGTTTGACGTCCGTTATTCATGGGTCATAGCGGTAGTGTGAAGGGACCTTATTGAGGTTTTCACACACAACTATCTGTAGGGTTTACAGAGAGTGGTCCAAAAAAGAGTAAAAGTGAGTGGCAGTTGTGTGGATAAAAATTTGTTATTGATGTCAGTGAAGAATGGGCAGACTGGTTTAAGATGACTAAAAGGCAACAGTAACTCAAATAACCAGTCATTGGAACCAAGTTATGCAGAATACCACTTCTGAATTCACAACATTGAAGCAGATGGCCTACATTAGTAGACGAACACAACAGGTGCCACCCCTGTTGGCTAAGAACAGGAAACTGAAGCTATAATTCACACAGGTCACCAAAATTGGACAATGGAAGGATGGAAGAACATTGTCTGGTCTAATGGATTTTGGTTCCAGCTACGACATTCAGATGGCAGGGTCAGAATTTGGCATAAACAACATGAAAGCATGGATTCCTCTATGTATCAACAGTTCAGGCTGGTGGTGTAATGGTATGGGCAGGCTCAATCAAATGCAGATCCACAGACGGGCAGGAAGGAAAGGTTAAAGGGTTAATAGCCTGCCGCGGTGATCGCCACATGCTGGCTATTATTGGAAGCCCCCAGCTACAGGAATCAGCTTGAGTCAGGAGCTTGCACCGTATACTCTTAATAGCACAGTGACATAGTATACATGTCATTGGTCATTAAGAGGTTAAACCCACCTTGAGAAATCCCACCCTAAAACTAGAACACTGAAAGTATTTAACCTCCTAAGGACCAAGGACGTACCGGTACGTCCTGAGTCCTTTCCCTTTCTATAACACGGGGCCACAACGTCATAACGGGTCGGGCCCAGCCTCTAACAATTTTTGGGACCCGTGGCTAATAGCGCGCAGCACTGATCGTGGTGCAGCACGCTAGTAACCCTAAACTGAAAGTAGAACAATGCCGGTTAGCTCAGGGGGCCGAGTACATTTATCCGGTCCGCCGCTGCTGGGACATCCCTGTGTCCCAAAAGATGTTTTCGGGACACAGGGATGCGCTCTCGGAGACCCCGCGTTTACTTTAAAAACACAGGGACGGCCGGGAAGGTGGCGCACGCAGTGACGTCACTGACACCGTTCGTGCGCCCATAGCAACGGAGCGCGGAGGAGCGGGGCAGCGATGAGGACGTGCGCTGGCCAGCTAGGTAAGTGTTACCAGCGGCACGTCAGCTTCGGTGCTCCGACCACCGCTCCTTCGGTCCCCGGACTTACTGCTATGTCCGGACTGGAGGAGCGGTGGTCGAAGCACTGAAGTGGGGGCAGAACACAGGCATACAGCCTCCAGCCATACACTGTATGGCTGGAGGCTGTATATCTGTGGGGGATCTATACTGCACCTAATGTGGGGGTACATGCTGCACCTAATGTGGGGGAACATGCTGCATCTAATTTGGGGGATCTATACTGCACCTAATGTGGGGGTAGATGCTGCACCTAATATGGGGGAACATGCTGCACCTAATTTGGGGGATCTATACTGCACCTAATGTGGGGGTAGATGCTGCACCTAATATGGGGGAACTGTACTGCACCTACTGTGGGGAACTGTACTGCACCTAATGTGGGGAGCTATACTGCACCTAATGTGGGGGGAACTGTACTGCACCTAATGTGGGGGAACTATACTGCACCTAATGTGGGGGAATTATACTGCACCTAATGTGGGGAACATGCTGCACCTAATGTGGGGAGCTATACTGCATCTAATTTGGGGGATCTATACTGCACCTAATGTGGGGGTACATGCTGCACCTAATGGGAGCTATACTGCTCCTAATGTGGGGGACCATTATACTGCACCTAATGTGGGGAGCTATACTGCACCTAATGTGGGGGAACATTATACTGCACCTAATGTGGGGAGCTATACTGCACCTAATGTGGGGAGCTATACTGCACCTAATGTGGGGGAACATTATACTGCACCTAATGTGGGGAGCTATACTGCGCCTAATTTAGGGGAGCTATACTGCACCTAATTTGGGGGATCTATGCTGCACCTAATGTGGGGGAACATTATGCTGCACCTAATGTGGGGGAACATTATACTGCACCTAATGTGGGGGAACATTATACTGCACCTAATGTGGGGGAACATTATACTGCACCTAATGTGGGGGAACATTATACTGCACCTAATGTGGGGGAACATTATACTGCACCTAATGTGGGGGAACATTATACTGCCCCTAATGTGGGGGAACATTATACTGCCCCTAATGTGGGGGAACATTATACTGCCCCTAATGTGGGGGAACATTATACTGCCCCTAATGTGGGGGAACATTATACTGCCCCTAATGTGGGGGAACATTATACTGCCCCTAATGTGGGGGAACATTATACTGCCCCTAATGTGGGGGAACATTATACTGCCCCTAATGTGGGGGAACATTATACTGCCCCTAATGTGGGGGAATATTATACTGCCCCTAATGTGGGGGAACATTATACTGCCCCTAATGTGGGGGAACATTATCGTGGGTCCACGCGTCTGAACTGCCAAACCAGGGAAGGCCATTGAGCCGAAGATTGGGAATTTTTTCATCCCTTCTTTTTCCCTTGTTAACATATCTGTGACACGCCTTTTATTGCGCAATCATCATCATTCATCATAGTAACTGCTATATAACAAATGGAACCTCTACTATATTGACCTGGATGGACTAATTGCAGGTCTAGGAGGGCACTGATTCCTAAGTGGAAGTCCTGGTCTTGATTGATTTGTTTCTGTTTTTGGAGATCACCTTAAATCTATCCCCGTAGTCCTGCTGAAATAGTTTTTGGACTACTTCACCATTCCTGATTGCTATGGTTGCGGACATTAGATGTGGCTAACACAGAGCTAGATTCACCCCATTCTGCTCGTATTCTGGACTAAGTCGGCATCATGTTTACAATATAGGGGACACATCATTCGACTTGCATCATATATAGTGAATGTACTCAGCTCATATGTTGGATTGTTATCCTAAGCAGTTCTATGACTCACTCAATTGTGCTTTATAACTATATTTATCTTTATCATACGTTATATCTTATTGTAATGTTTTCTCCACCATTCCCTGATGAACCCTAGTCATTTGCTAAGGGAGAAACGCGTTGGAAAGGGAGCACGAGATGCCTCAATAAATACATTTCATTTTTTTTATTGTATTTCTAATGGAATATTAATATCATCCTAACCCTGTCCACACTTATTTTTTCAGTGAGGGCAAGGGTTTAGACTAGGTAGGGCTTTCTAACAAGTAGGGGTTCACCTGTATCCTACACCCCGTCCCTTCCTGAGTTGTGATCTGTGCACAAATTGCCGGATCGAGAGACATAATTTTGTATTGTCAGTGTACCTTTATATGTCCACTTGTATTGATGTTTTCAAATAAAGATTCATTTTATCACATAGGCCTTATTAATGATTCTGAGAGTGTTGGTTGCCCCTGGTATAGTGCTTTATAGTACTAAATGTCCAGATATCTTGCATTGTAAGTTATACAAAGCTTTTTGGCCGACATTTATCATCGTCTTTAGACAGTATTTTGTACCTAGAAAAGGTGCATAAAAGGCGCAAGCAGGGTTTATTTGCGCCTTTTTTGCACCTTTTGGTTTATACATTTCTGCTGATTTTGAGTTGCAATCCACTGATTCCATGATAAAGAAGGGTTTTATGAACTGCCCCTTTTTGTGTAAAGGGGAAAAGCCACTGCAAAGTCTCTAAACTACACCAGCCCAGACTTGGCTTAGGTTTTTGGTGTATGTGAAGAGTGAAATTTCAGAAAATGTGACCTGCACAAAATCTATCAAATGCTCTGCGACCATTTAATACATCTGGTGCTCCTACACATTACCAGCACACAAAAAATGGTGTAGAAAAATACTTCACTTACACCTACAATGATAAATGCTGGCCTTTATCTTTTTATGTTTTCCTAAGTGAGGAGATCATTTATATGTAAGTAATAAATTAACATTGAGATTTTTGTTACTGAATTTAACAAATTAATCACATTTTGTATCAATTAAACGCTGACATTACTCAACATCCTTTCTCTTTTCGAGTCCTCGCATAATTATATTACCGTCACTCATTTTATAGCCGAATACATTACACATATCTGTGCAATTGAAAAGGTTTTTAAAAATAATTTTTTTTTTTTTTTTTTTTCTCTTTTCAACTTAATTTTTTTTTACTTTTTTATTTTCCACTCAAGTCTTAAAAAAATGAATCCCATAACATTTTATAGGCATACTATCATTGTATTGCTAAGATCTAATAGGTCATTTGTGAATTATAAGAAATTGCCTCCAAAGTCACCTACAAGTGTGGTTGTCTTCTCTTGTATTATGTTGAGCTGCAATACAGTGTAAGGGTACGTTCACACGAGCGGATCCACTGTGTATTTTACGCTGCAGATCAGCCGCTGAAGGACCCCTACAGGGAGCCTTTTAGATGTGCCTGCTTGGAGCAGCAATACGCCGCTACGAGCAGACACTGCTGCGATGTGCTAGTTGCCGCACATGCACTGTGTACTCGCACACATCGTGGCCGATCTCCCTGCTCCAAGAGCTAGGCCGAGAGCAGCCGCGATGTGCGAGAATACTGCACATGCGCGCGGCGACTCGCACATTGCAGTGTATCTGCCCGCAGCGGCGGATTGCTTCTCCGAGCAGGCACCTGGAAAGGCAGCATACAGCAGTCCTTCAGCGGAGGATCCGCAACGTAATACGCGCTGGGGATCTGCTTGTGTCAACGTACCCTTAGAGCTTTGGCACCCCTAAGGATGTGCTGGTACTCTGGTGGGCCAGTTTGACCTTTCCCTAATGATTTTTTGTTAAAGTGATGAGATTTGCTAGGCAATGTCAAAAACAGTCCAGTCTGCTGCCTATGAACTAACATGAAGGTGGATCAACTCTATCAATATAAGGTGAAGCTGCTTGGTATATATATAGTATATATAGGCTTGGACTCCACAAAACCTTTCAAGGTGTACTATGCTATTTGGCATTAGGACATTACATATATATGTACACAAATTAATTGGGACGCACCTCAAGTCATAGAACTTAAGTTAGTCTAATTCCCATTGCCACAGGTAGATTACATCCAGCGCCTATAAATGCATCTGTGACATAGCTCACTGATACTAGCGTGGGACTGTAAGGGGATGCAATATTGGGAACAGCTCAGTTCATGAAATTTTCTCCTGAGTGGTATTGTTAAAAGGGTCAAGTCTTTACAAGTAGGTTAGAGTTTTTGCGTCATTTTTGGGTTTCAATTTTTTCCTTATGAAAACCATTGTCAGGAACCGGACTGGTAAGCGGTTAGGATGCAGATAGTGGATCCTCTGTGTCAGTGAGGCGATGACGTGGGCCGTACCAGGGGACCGGTTCTAAGAAGTTACTGGTTTTCACCAGAGCCCGCTACAGAATCCCCTGATAGCGACTCGACCTCACTGACAGCTGAGACAGACGTGGTACACAAGGACAAGGCGAAGGCAAGGTCGGACGTAGCAAAGGGTCAAGGCAGGCAGCAAGGTTCGTAGTCAGGGGCAACGGCAAAGGGTCTGGATACACAGGCTAGGGATTCACACAAAACGCTTTCTCAGGGCACTAGGGCAACAAGATCCGTCAAGGACAGGAAAGGGAAGTGGGTTTTTATATGTGTAGTACTGATAGGCACTGATTGGGCCAGGCACCAATTAGTGGTGCACTGGCCCGTTAAATTTCAGAGAGCCGGCGTGCGCGCGCCCTAGAGAGTGGGGCTGTGCGTACCGGGACAGGACAGCAGAAGGACGGGGCAGGTGAGAGGATTGGGACGCGACCCACGGGCGGGCGTCCCGCCACGCGGATCGCATCCCCGCCGGTGATAGCAGAGCAGCGCTCCCGGTCAGCGGGTCTGACCGGGGCGCTGCACGCAGAAGAACGCCGCCAGCGCTCCGGGGAGGAGCAGGTACCCGGAGCGCTCGGCGTAACAACCATAACTTTTTTTTCATCTACACGGCCATATGAGGGCATGTTTTCGTAGGACCAATTGTACTTTGTCATTTAATTATGTTAAGGTAACATAAACAATGTTACAATATCTGTATTCCTCAGATTGCTATGATTACAATGATACCTAATTGTTGCGGGGAGCTGAACCAACCCCTATGCGACCATATTGTTGCAGTGCCGATGACAGATTTGACAGCGGCATCTAAACAGTTCAGATAGCCAGCAGCGGAGATCTCCCTGTCCCTCATATTAGCGGCAACTCTTAGCTGTAAAAAGGAGTCGGGTGTTCATCCCGGGACGAATAAACTTGTTAGGTTAATAATTTACCACTAGAAGTCTCTTCATAGGACTTAATAAATGTAAATATTTTAATATTTCCTCACAACTTGGATTTTTTATAACCCTTATAAGTGTAGTTGTCGGACTTTGTACTTTTCCCAGTTACACAAAATCCTCTCTATGACCTGGTGCCCAGAACTTAACTACTTATTCCAGAAGCCTCTGGTTGACACTGCATGCAGTCATTTTTCCGCCACGATGTCCCGTCACTGTATCACGTCCGTAATGAATAATGGGCATATACGGGTGCAAACGGGCAGTTACAAAACCCCATAGGCTGCAATGCTAATTAGTCACGTCCTTCAGGGGTTTTGTAACGGCAGGTTTTCCCCGATATAGAGACGGAACTTGTGACGGAAGTTCCTAAACGGAACAATTTCATAGTGTGAAAGAGGCCTATGACTCTGAGATCCTTCTCAACAAGTGTCTCTCCTGAGTTTTACTCCCCCTAGAACACATGATGCTGCAAGTTATTACTCCCTCTAGGTCATATGATGCTGCAGGTTATTACTCCCTCTAGGTCATATGATGCTGCAGGTTATTACTCCTTTTAGGTCAGTGGTTCCCAAACTGTGGCCCTCCAGATGTTGCAAAACTACAACTCCCAGAATGCCTGGACAGCCGTTGGCTGTCCAGGCATGCTGGGAATTGTAGTTTTGCAACATCTGGAGGGCCACAGTTTGGGGACCACTGCTCTAGGTCATATGATGCTGCAGGTTATTTGTACCCCGATGCATAACTTTTATATTTATCCAAATTGAACCTCATTTGACAAGTAGAGACCCAAACTTTCTGATTTGTCCATATCAACCAATCTCGTTTCAGCTTTTTTACCAGAGCAATGTAATAAATTAAAAATGAGCGGTGATTGGTTGCCATCGACAAATCAGACAGAGTGCACTATACTATATTGCATTGTGTCATCTGCAAAAAAATAGAAACAGTGCTATTAATCCCACTCTCTTTATCATTAATAAATAATAGATGGCCCAACATTGAACCTTGGCATACATCACTTATATCCTGGACATGCTGGGAGTTGTAGTCCCTGTTGTGTGTGTGTGTGTGTGTATGCTAGTGGTTCCCAACCAGGGAATGCTGGGAGTTGTAGTCCCTGTTGTGTGTGTGTGTGTATGCTAGTGGTTCCCAACCAGGGAATGCTGGGAGTTGTAGTCCCTGTTATGTTTGTGTTAGTGTGTATGCTAGTGGTTCCCAACAAGGGAATGCTGGGAGTTGTAGTTAAATTATCTGTAATAAAAAAAAAAAAAATGTGTTACAAAGATTTTTTTTCCTTTTTCTGTATGTCTATGGGGTAATGGGGTGGGGAGGGGGGGCACAAGGTTAGCTCGCACAGGGCGCCTGAACACCTAAGGCCGGCCTTGATCACAGGGCTTTCTGCTTACCCCTCTGTCCATGTCAGGAACTGTCCAGAGCAGGAACAAATCCCTATAGAGACCTATCCTGATCTGGATAGTTCTTGACATGGACAGCTGTCAGCAGAGAGCACTGTGGTCAGACAGAAAATAATTATACAATTTGCTCTGGAGCATACAGCAGCTGATAAGTACTGGAAGGGATAAGGTTTTTTAATAGAAGTAATTTACAAATCTGTAACTTTTTGGCACCATATGATTAGAAAAGAAATAGTTTTCCACCAGAGTACCTGTTTAAGGTAAATAGGTCTAAACCTTGAACCGTTAGGAGATTGTACACATGAGAAAAAACTGCATGGTTTTTACTTGGAAACCACAAGATTTTCTCATCAAAAGCTGTGTGGTTTTACCTAGTGGTAATGTAGAAAAAATTAAATATACAGTGGTCCCCCGACATACAATCATTTCAACATACGATGGCCTCTCAGAGCCCATCGTACAGTCATGGCCGTAAATGTTGACACCCCTGATATTTTTCAAGAAGTATTTCTCACAGAAAAGGATTGCAGTAACACATGTTTCGCTATACACCTATTTATTCCCTTTGTATGTATTGGAACTAAACTAAAAAGGGAGGAAAAAATAGCAAATTGGACATAATGCCACCAAACTCCAAGAATGGGCTGGACAAAATGATTGTCACCCTTAACTTAATATTTGGTTGCACACCTTTTGGAAAAAATTACTGAAATCAGTCGCTTCCTATAATCATCAATAAGCTTCTTACACCTCTCAGCCTGAATGTTGGACCACTCATCCTTTGCAAACTGCTCCAGGTCTCTCTTATTGGAAGGCGCCTTTTCCCAACAGCAATTTTAAGATCTCTCCACAGGTGATCAATGGGATTTAGATCTGGACTCATTGCTGTCACTTCAGAACTCTCCAGCACTGTTGGCAGCACTTTGTTGCCATCCATTTCTGGGTGATTTTTATCACATGTTTGGGGTCATTGTCCTGCTGGAAGACCCGAGATCTCGGAGGCAAACCCAGCTTTCTGACACTGGGCTGTACAGTGCGACCCAAAATCCATTGGTAATCCTCAGATTTCATGATGCCTTGTACAAATTCAAGGCACCCAGTGCCAGAGGCAGCAAAACAATCCCAAAACATCATTGAACCTCCACCATATTTCACTGTAGGTACTGTGTTCTTTTCTTTGTATGCCTCATTCCATTTTCGGTAAACAGTAGAATGATGTGCTTTACCAAAAAGCTCTATATTGGTCTCATCTGTCCCCAAGACGTTTTCCCCAAAGGATTTTGGCTTACTCAAGTTCATTTTGGCAAAATGTAGTCTTGCTTTTTTATGTCTCTGTGTCAGCAGTGGGGTCCTCCTGGGTCTTCTGCCATAGCATTTTATTTCATTTAAATGTTGATGGATAGTTTGCGCTGACACTGATGCTTCCTGAGCCTGCAGGACAGCTTGAATATCTTTGGAACTTGTTTGGGGCTGCTTATCCACCATCCAGGCTATTCTTTCATCAGTTTTTTCTTCTCAAGTCCTCAGACAGTTCTCTTCTTTTCTTTCTGTTTTCCATGCTTAGTGTGGCACACACAGATACACATTTCAAAGACTAATTGGACTTCTCTCCTTTTTAGCTGCTTTCAGGTGTGATTTTTATATTGCCCACACCTGTTACTTGCCTCAGGTGAGTTTAACCCCTTAAGGACGGAGGGTTTTTCAGTTTTTGTATTTTCGTTTTTTCCTCATCACCTTCTAAAAATAACACTTTCAATTTTGCACCTAAAAATCCATATGATGGCTTATTTTTTGCGCCACCAATTCTACTTTGTAATGAAATCAGCCATTTTACCCCAAAATCTACGGTGAAATTGAAAAAAAAAAAATCAGTGTGCATTTTTCAGTAAAAATGACACCTTATCATTATTCTGTAGGTCCATAGGGGTAAAATGATACCCTACTTATATAGGTTTGATTTTGTCGTACTTCTGAAAAAAAATCATAATTACATGCAGGAAAATGTATACGTTTAAAATTGTCATCTTCTGACCCCCATAACTTTTTTATTTCTCCATGTACGGGGCGGTATGAAGGCTAATTTTGACCAAAAATACACAATTTTGGACTTTGGAATTTTTTTGAGCATACGCCATTGACTGTGCGATTTAATTAATGATATATTTTTATATTTCGGACATTTACGCACGCGGCGATACCACATGTTTATTTTTATTTACACAGTTTTTTTTTTATTGGAAAAAGGGGGGTGATTCAAACTTTTATTAGGGAAGGGGTTAAATGATCTTTATGAACTTGTTTTTTTCCACTTTTTTTTTTGCAATGTAATAGCCCCAATAGGGGACTATAACATGCAGTACATTGATTCAATACACTGATCACTGCCATTGCATTCAATGGCAGGGATCAGTGTTATCGGCGGTTGATTGCTCAAGCCTGGATTTCAGCCTTGGTGCAATCAATCGCCATTCGGACACACAGGAGGCAGGTATGGGACCCTTCTGCTGCGTCCCAGCTGATCGGAACATCTTGATTTGACCGCGATGGTCTCGATCAGCCCGACTGAGCTGCCGGGATGCTTTTACTTTCACTTTGATCGCCGCGTCTAAAGAGTTAATGCCGGACATCAGCCCGATCTGCAATGTCTGGCATTAGCCACGGGTCCTGGTTGCTTATAGCAACCGGGACCCACTGGGTTTCATGAAAGCTCACCTGCTGAGCGTGTGTCATACCTCAGGAGACGCTTATAGTCGTTCATAAATGTCCATATGCGTTAAGGGGTTAAAGGAGTACTCCGGCGGAAAACTTTTTTTTATTAATTTTTTTAAATCAACTGGTGCCAGAAAGTTAAACATATTTGTAAATTACTTCTATTAAAACAATCTTAATCCTTCCAGTACTTATTAGCTGCTGAATACTAAAGAGGAAATTCTTTTCTTTTTGGAACACACTGCTCTCTGCTGAATCACGAGCACAGTGCTCTCCGCAGACATCTCTGTCCATTTTAAGAACTGTCCAGAGCAGCATATGTTTGCTATGGGGATTTTCTCCTCCTCTGAACAGTTCTTAAAATGGACAGAGATGTCAGCAGAGAGCACTGTACTCGTTATGCCAGCAGAGAGTTCGGTGTTCCAAAAAGAAAATAATTTCCTCTATAGTATTCAGGAGCTAATAAGTACTGGAAGGATTAAGATTTTTTAATAGAAGTAATTTACAAATTTGTTTAACTTTCCGGCACCAGTTGATGAAAGAAAAAAAAAAAGTTTTCCACCGGAGTACCCCTTTAAGCCCTTGCCGCAGAACGCCGGGTATACCCGGCACTGCAGCACAGGATGGTTATGAAGCGAGCTCAGGAGCTGAGCTTGCATCATACCCGCACAGTCCCGGCTGCTGTCAGCATCCAGGACCCGTGGCTAATGCTGGACATCGCTGTTTCGGCAGATGTCCGGCATTAACTCTTTAGACACGGCGATCAAAGTTGATCGCCGCATCTAAAAGTGAAAGTAAAAGCATCCCGGCAGCTCAGTCGGGCTGATCGGGACAATGCGATAAAATCGCGATGTCCTGATCAGCTAGGATGCAGCAGGAGGTCCCCTTGCCTGCCTCCTGTGCTTCCGAACGGCGATTGATTGCAGTAAGCCTGAAATCCAGGCTTGAGCAATCAACCGCCGATAACACTGATCAATGCAAAGCTATGGCTTTGCAGTGATCTGTGTAAAAGATCAGTGTGTACAGTGTTATAGCCCCCTATGGGAGCTATAACGCTGCAAAAAAATGTTAATAAAGGTCATTTAATCCATTCCCTAATAAAAGTTTGAATCCACCCCCCTTTTCTCAAAAAAAAAAAAAAAAAACGGTGTAAATAAATATAAACATATGTGGTATCGCCGCGCGCATAAATGTCCGAACTATAAAAATATATCGTCAATTAAAATGCACGGTCAATGTTGTACATGCAAAAAAATTCCAAAGTCCAAAATAGCGTATTTTTGGTCACTTTTTAGAACATAAAAAACTGAATAAAAAGCGATCAAAAAGTCTGATGGTACCGATAAAAACTTCAGATCACGGCGCAAAAAATGAGCCCTCATACCGCCCCATACACAGAACAATAAAAAAAAGTTATAGGGGTCAGATGATGACAATTTTAAATCTATACATTTTCCTGCTTGTAGTTATGATTTTTTTTCCGAAGTAATAAAAAATCAAACCTATATAAGTAGGGGACCATTTTAATCGCATGGACCTACAGAATAAAGATAAGGCGTCATTTTTACCGAAAAAATGTACTGCGTAGAAACGGAAGCCCCCAAAATTATTTTTTTTTCAGTTTCGCCGTCGATTTTTGTGTAAAATGACTGATGTCATTACAAAGTAGAATTGGTGGCGCAAAAAATAAGCCTTCATATGGATTTTTAGGTGCAAAATTGAAAGGGTTATGATTTTTTAAAGGTAAGGAGGAAAAAATGAAAGTGCAAAAACTGAAAAATGCTCAGTCCTTAAGGGGTAAGGGATTAAAGGAGCATCACATGCTTGAAACAATCTTATTTTTCCACAATTTTGAAAGGGTGGCAATAATTTTGTCCAGACCATGTTTGGAATTTGGTGTGACATTGGCCCTCATTTACTATTCTAAACCCGACTTGTTTTGTCGGGTTTTTTTGGCGCATCTTTGTCTGCGACACATCGTGCGCCAGTCTGTGCCTCGATGCAACATTTTTTCCCGACGGACCCGATGTGGATTCTCCGAAACCTGAAAAAGGGGCGTAACCCAACATTTCTGAGCTTTCCCACGTATTTATAAAGGTTTCCAACCCGAATTTGTTGAATTGTTGTGTTTTTTTTCCCCGACAACTCAGAGGAGTTGGAAACCAAAACCAACAAAACCCACGTGCGACAAACAGGATGCGACATAATAATAAATACCAGGGGGAAAAAGCAGTCGGGTAAGAAAGCAAAATAGACTTACAACACGATTTTCTAAGTAAATGAGGGCCATTATGTCCAATTTGCTTTTTTTCCTTCCTTTTTGGTTTATTTCCAATACACGCAGAGGGAATAAACATTTCAGGGGTGCCAACATTTACGGCCATGACTGTATGTTGACAGCAGCATCAACATATACAATGCTACTGTGTGTTTTAGCCACTGCAAAAACAGCTATCCGGCAGTGCTGACTGCTTCAGAAGCCGCCGAATAGCTGTTTAATGTGTCCGTTCTGCCTCCTGTTACTCACATATCTTCCAGTTGCTCACACAGGCCTTCACTGTGAGCTCCGTGTCGGCTCCTCCCCCCAGTGCAGCCACAGCCAATAGCCTGCAGCATCTTGCTGCAGGCGTCCAACGGGCTGCTGGCTGTCCTCCCCTTCCCTTCCTATGGAGCTGTAGTCTTCAGGGTCGCAATGGAGGGCATTCTGTCCTCCCTGAAGATATTTAAAGAACAGTACAGTACTGTATATGATGTCACACACACAATACACCCCATACATCAATGTTTCCCAACCAGTGTGCCTCCAGCAGTTACAAAACTACAACTCCCAGCATCCTAGACAGTCAATGGCTGTACAGGCATGCTGTGAGTTGTAGTTATGCAACAGCTGGAGGCACACTGGTTTGTTAAACACTCCCCACCCACTCAACATACAATGGTCGACTCGGAAACCAATTACCAGTTTTCCATAGAGATTTGTACTCAACATACAATGGTTTCAACATACAGTGGTCCTCCTGGAACCAATTAATATCGTATGTTGAGGGACCACTGTAGTTTGGTTTTCAGTAAACAATATGCTTTTTTTCCTTGCTGAAGTGGCATGTCACTTTTGTGCAATTTCTGCATGAATATCATTGGGAGCTTTAAGAAAATGAATGAAAAACAAAATCAAAATCAACACTGCAGCACATTCCACACTGATTTTTAGCGTGATTTTTGCCTGTGTGACCATACCCTTACAAAACCCAAACAATGTTGGCTTGTAACTGCCGAGCTTATATTCAGTTTTCCCCTTAAAGGGCTACGCCGCTGCCACTTCGTTTGGAGCAGGCAATGGCGGTCGTGATGTCACGACCATGCCCCTCGTGACATCACAGCACTCCCCCTGAATGCAAGTCTATTGGAGGGCCGTGGCGGTCACCACGCCCCCTCCCATAGACTTGCATTGAGGGGGTGTGGTGTGATGTCATGTCACGAGGGGCGTGGCCGTGACGTCAAGACCCCTGCTGCCCGCTGCAAGCGTTCTAAACGAACGCTGGGTGCTGTACAGGGATCCCAACTGCGGGACCCTAAGGATCCTTTGGATAGGGGATAAGATGTCTAGGTGCGGAGTACACCTTTAAGATAAGTAGATGATCAGATCAGTAGGGATCAAGAACAGTCCAGAGACATAACTTGTTTCACCTAACAAAAGAAAACACATTTGTGCTTCATTACCTTATGTATTTGGTTTGTATCTGATTTCTCCAACTTTGATTAGAGGGAGAACCCATTTTAAAAGAGTTGGTTGGGCTACATGTTATGTATTTGACTTGACAATGGGTAGTTAAGGGGAAAAAAATGAAACACACACTTGGCTTCCTAGCTCCTGTGATGTCACGTCCCCCAAGCCTGGAAGTGCTGCACAGCGGGGACAGAAGCTCCGTAATACAGGGAAGTACACTTTGCTACTTTTAACTTATGTGCCCCTAATGCCCAGTTGTGTATATTGTAAATGTACATGTATTACCATTCAGGGGTAAATCGTCCAGTTTTTGTACTTTCAAGCCCTCCTGAGGTTCAGGATTTTTTGGGGTTACGAATTTGTCATATCAAGCCTTTCACATCTTCCTGTGCGGATCGAAACCACAGCTGATCACAGGAAGCTTGGCATCTTCTATCCTTCCCTGATAAGCCAGCCCCCTGATGGTGGTTGCAGCCCATCTGTACATCCTGACATGCCTGCGTTGAATGCGTCCCGGCTATCTTCAGACTGTACTGAGATCGCGACAGCTAGGGGGGGGAATTCAATGCTGGAGCCGCGGGACGTATAGATGGGCTGCACATGTCATCAGGGGGCTGGATTGTCAGGGAAGTTAAAAAGAAACCAAGCCCCCTGTGATCAGCTGTTGTCTTGAACCACACAGGAAGATGGGGAAAGGCTTTAGACAACAGTAATTCATTGCCCAAAAGAATGCTGAACCTTGAGGGGCTTGAAAGTACAAAAACTGGACGGTTCACCCCTGAAATGTAATACATGTACATTTACAGTGTATACAACTGGACGTTAGGGGCACATAAGTTAAAAGTACAGTGAAATCTCCCTTAGTGGACACCTTCCAATAGCGGACATAGGACTTAATGTATTTGCACCCTCCGAATAGGGGACATTCCCAATAGTGGACGTGGACACACCATATAGGGGACAAACCACTCCCAATAGGGGACAACCAGGCTTATGTGCCAGCCCTACCTTGTACACAGGGTCGCCGTCAGGGGTACAGTCAATAACCTAGTAAGGGGCCCAGATTTCCAAGTCACCCCGGCCCCCACTGTAGCCCCCTGCAGCAGCCCCAGCACAGAAGCAGAAGACCTCTGTTTAAACAGTGGTCTTCTGCTTCTTTACATCCGCCGGCCACATCATTCACCCCCCTTCTTCCCTGATCCCCCCCCCCCCGTGCCACTTTATTCCCTGTGTCACATCATCCCCCCTTTTTTTTACCCCCCTGTGCCACATCATTTCCTCTTGATTCCCCCCCCCCTCCCTGTGCTATTTAATTCCCCCTTTAGCCCCCTGTGCTTCCCCCACTTCATAAAGAGGGGGTGATGAATTTACACAGAGGGTAATAATGGGGGAATGAAATGGCACAGGGGTAAGGGGGGATAATTTGGCACAGGGTATAAGCGATGATTAAAAGGCACTGGGAAATTCTTCTGTAATATTGCCCGTGAGTGTCTGCTATTGGGAGATTCTACTGTACCAAAAATCTGGAATACCCCTTTATGGGTAGGGTCACACAAGCCATATTTTGCTGCGAACACAATCGTGTCTGGCTGCAGCATCATCTTTGTCCACAGGCATGGACAAAGTCAAGTAAGTGAGGTTGGGACTAGCACTACTCTGTGCTTACTCCTGTCCAATCATACTGGAGCCGGGAGGGAGGGGTGACAGAGCAGCCTGCAGTAATTGCATGAAGAGACCCAACATTCAGGGAGGAAGATGAAACCTGCAGAGTGAGGACACACCTCCTCCAAAGCACAAAATGACAAAGAAAATGAGCAACAGAATTAAGGAATTTGTGAGAGAAATATAGGTAAAAATTTACACAATATAGGGAAAATTTTAAATGTACACGATCAGGATCAGGTACTGAGTAACATATAAACATATAACTTTTTTTTCGTGGCATATGACAGGTGCACTTTAAGCATTTTTTTATTTTCTTACTAATGGCAGTAACACTTAAACTCCTGACAGGAAGTTGTGTCACCTTTTCTTGTTTCATCATCTTATGTCTCAGGCGGTGTGTCTGGATCGTATCTCTGAGCTCTAGTCCCGCCCCTGAGTGATGTCATCACCTCTGACTAGCTGCTACTGATACGTCGCAGTCTTCCTGTGTATACACATATATATCTTTATTGAGACATTTAGGAAGAATGAGATGTATTTACAGCATGCTGCCTTGTGAGAAACAATGCCACAGGCAGAGGAGTAAACAGGGAATGAATAGCAGGTGCTGCAACCTCATCGATTGTGCAAATGGGATGTTCTGCAGCTGCCAGGAGTGTTGTGAGAGGGAATAGGCAGGGTGGGAGAACTGTGATTAAAAGCTAAGGGAAAGCAAAGCAACCTGGGAATTGTAGCACTGGGCAACTGCTCAACAAGGAAATACAGGATTAAGCCCCCCAGTCAGGTTAGCAATGCACAATTTATATGTGTGGGTTATGTGTTTTTTTTTTTTTTTTTACCTTATGATGGAGTGCCCCTTTACTTCTGTGTAAAGGATACAAGTTACTGTTATACCTATAATAGAGATCTTATTCCTTGTCTTAGTTTCTGTTGCATGTGACAATATGGGGCTGTGGTATTCTTATGCTTTTGCCTTCTGCTCGAAACCTTTCTATGTAACCAAGGACACAACTGCAGACATTCTAGACATTGCAAGACAATATATTACAGCAATAACCTCTATTGTTTTTTTGGATTGTGCAAAACTATTTTGCTACCTTAGAACATGGCTTTAGGGTACCATGGGGATCCCTTGGAAGAGAAAGTTGTTGGTCCCTGCCATTTCTAGTTACTCTCTTGAACATAAATCTAGTAGTCTGTAAATTAAAACAGTACACAATAAAAGACGACCATCCAGAAATCAAAATGTTTTTATTGGTGTGTTTGTTTCACTCCACAAGTTGCGATATTTAATTTTTTTTTAAACTTTTTTCAGCATTATTTTTTTCTGCCTTTTTTTTGTTTTGTTTTTCTATGTACGATATCATGTTCAGTCTTTCGTACGGTATTTTTTTTTTTCTTGTTTTTGTTCGCTTGTAGAATGGCGTTCGACCCATTTCTGGTTTTGGCATATGAAAAAGAAAATGAAGGAAGGAGAGAGAGGAGAGGAGGGGGCGGAGAGGTATTTTACCCTTTGCTCGTCAGACTCAGGGGGTAGGTTGGGATTGGCAGCGAAACACATCAGGACGAAGCAGAAAGTGACATACATGTGCACGGAACATAAATATGTGCCACTGATGTTGTGTCAATGGACTCATGACCACCTCTCTCGAAACGTAGGATTCCCAGACATAATCTATTGTTAGAAGGCTATTTCCTTCACATGGCGCCTGTCCCAAAAAAAAACAGACCGTCACTGGTGATAGAGTGCAAACTCTAGCAGTCCTCTGAACTTCCTCTAATAGGAAGGTCTTCTAGCTTAGAGGTTTTCTATAAGAATCTATAATGGTATTTTACACCCATTTTTCATGAGCTTCACATAAATATCATTTCTATATTCATATTGTCTGAAATATAACAATGACAAAAATATTCTTTGTAAGTGCTGTGTTCTGCTTGGGGAAACGTGCAGATTCTTGATAGTCAGTGGAAGTTCCTTTTTTCTATGCAGTAGAGCTCAGCTGACTCCGTAGGTTCGAGGAGCGACTTCTCGTGTCTATACAGCTTGGAGATATGCTTTTCTAGTAGTTTATAGGACAAGCAAGGACATATGAGATGCTTAGCTTGCCTACAGCAAATACCATTTATCCTGGTGTGCCAAAATTATAATTGCGTCTCTCTGCTCTTATCACATTGGATTTTTCATGGTAGTGGGTACCATGTCTAGTTTTGCAGAAGAAAATAAACTGAGCTTCTACTATTACTATCACACAGGAAAGACCATCATAACTAGAATGACAATTCCATGGAGTCTACACCATGGGATCTGCATCTCTGTACTCAGAACCCTTAAATATGGATATGTTAACATCTATGTAAATATATAAAGACCTATAAATTTAGAAACATATAGATCTGTACAGGGAAACATAAAGCAGATATATGATCGTATATAGGTTTTGGCATTAGCTGTGTGCAGTAACCACTGTAATATCACCAGCGCCTTGTGTAACCTTTAGTGAGGATATATATGAAGACCACCATCAAAGTTCACTTTAGATTGAGACACTGTAGTGGCTGGTAAAATGATTGTTTCAATGTGCCCCCAAACGCCATGCTTTATTGCACTGTTCCCTATACGTCATGGCCTACATATAGCAGCAGATGGCTTTGAGATGTATAGATTTAGAAAATAATTTTATCCATTTTGTTCTTTTTGTTTTTGTTTCATGACATCCTTAGACCTGGTAAGGGTTCACAATTATATACAGGTAGATGGTCAAATATCAGTAGAACCTGTACAATTCTAGATTTCTACATGCAACATAAAAATAAATTAAGACAAAGATGCTTAAAAAAAATTAACAAGGTAGCTGGAGACACGAGGTGGAATCTTTGGGACTGACGAAAGAAATTCATCCATAATCCTGTGGCAGAAAGGACAGATATTACGGCAATGTGCCCAAACCAGATACAAAGAAACATCGCAAAAGGCAAACACATATAAATAAAAAAAAGCCCCCTACTGACCATTTCCGCACCTCAAATACAAGTTTGTGAAGAAGGGTGTAGGCATCTCCCCTCGTCTCTCCCTTCCCCCTTTTAGAAGTTCGTTATTTACAGCAGTCGGAAAGGACACTCTCTTCCCCCATTGTAAAAGTTCCAATGTTCCTCTGTAATAGAGGCAGGGGGTGTTTTGTGCTTAAATAAAGAATATGCAGGGCAGTTGTCAAGTTCACATTCATCCCAACTTTCTATCGTAGTAGTTTTCAAATTCCTTGTGGTTTCTTGGTAGGTTCTTCGAACTGAACCACAATCTCTTCTTGTCTGATTTGATATAAAAAGAATCTCTTACCCTGTCTTTGGGGCAGACATAGGGGTTTGGGTGAGTAGAGAAGGTGGAGGTGACAGCCACAGTTTTTGGAAAGCCCAAGGAAGAAGTTCACTATTGAACAAAAAGTGGCTTTTCCTATCTTTTTTTCTTCTTTGAATTTCCATGATCTGCCCCTACTTTACTACGGGAATGCAAATTATAAGCTGTGACCTTTCAAAAATAAAAATGTAAATTTCACAATCTTAGGCAATTTCTGTCCTCTACTTTCTCATTACTCAGCAAGCCCCATAGGCTGTTTGGCACCACTTATCGAGAGCTAGTGATTAATTTCATACCATGTAGTCTCATTGTTTGCATCACTTGAAGACATCTGGTGTTTCTAACACAAATGGGCTGCCTACAATTATTACAGGCTAAACACTACACCTGTCTGCATCTTCTCATTATTTCTTTAAATTGGCTTGTTAACAATACTGCAAATTCCAGTGCCTAAACTGTTTTTGCATCAGTAGCTTTCACAGGTCATCTTTGGGCAAACAATTGTGTTTTTAGGAGGATATTTTTGGCACCCAAACCCCTACCTGTTAGTGGCGTTCCATTTAAGTATTTCTATCAGATACTGGCAATCAATAGTAAATCCATGTAGACTGAGCCCAATCAAAACCCATTGTCCATTAGCCCAGGCAGTGTCTTGTCCTCACCCCTGCCCCACCAAAATACCCCCCGTTCACATACCCCTTCCTTTCATCTGACCCTGCTTTCTTCTGAAATGGAAAGGGAAGGCAGTATCTTTTTCTTTTTATAAGGGGTGTAACAAGGTTGGTGTCAGGGGTGGTTGAATAAGTTCAGAGGCTGGTGATGAGCTGCATCTGCCCGTCACCCTCGGGCACTGATCCTTCAAGACCCAGAAACCCCTGTGGCATCTGGTAGAAGGCCTGCAACTGCCCTCTGGGCACTGAACCCAGCCGGCCAGGGAAGTACATGGCATCTGCCCCCGTTGGTGGGGGCACCCCTTGGTGGCACGGCAGCATTTCCCCAGATGATGGCAGGCCTGGTTCAGGGCTACTATCTGGGTATGGAGAGTCTCTGAGGTTGGTCATGCTAGTATACAGTGAATCGCGATTGGGTGAGTCACGAGGGGCAGCTTCAGCTTCAGACTCCTCCAGATCACTCTGGTAAAGGATTGACTGAGCTCTTTGTAAGAGAAGGGGCTCCTCCAAAGCTTTATACATGCGCTCCATCTCTAATGTAGGAACCTCTCCACCTTCTCCTATTGCCCCTGATGTCACTTCCTCATCTCCTGTGTCCGTTGTCCCTGCATGAGATTTGCCTCGTAGGTTGCTGTGTACAAGTTCGGAGATGATCATCTTTTCAAACGCTGCTGCATCTGTTATATTGCGACGTCCACCACCTTCTCCCATTTTGGACGGATCAGGAGGGAAGTCTCCAGCTCTTAGAGAATAACTGTTATTAAAGTTGCCATTAAGAGGAAGTGGCGGGAGTGGGTCCTTACCACATGGATCTCTGCTTAATGTGTGTTCTGTAGGTAAAAGGAAATAACAATAATTGTTAAGGTACATACTAAGTATCTGTTGCTGTTTGTAACCTATTTTGAATCCTATCTTTGCATTTTTTTTCTCAGTAGTTTGTTTTTTTGCACTGTATCTATATTCAGTATACATATAACTGTACAAGCTACATATATTTTGCCTCTACTTTTCAGGTTATCCTGATGGCGGATCTTGACACTTGACATACTGCATTGTCCTGGGACATGGCTGCTGTGGTAATGTTGTAGAACTGACTTTTTGGCTGTCGCTACAAAATAAAGGATAGATAATTTATTAAGTAGGCCCAGAAACAGTCTGGTGCTGCTAGGGAGATATACTAGATGAGGCCAATGCATGGAACCACTGCATTATGACTGGTAGTGGATGAGAGTAGATCACCAACAGGGGACATTGGGGGCGGTCCAGGAGCCTGTAGTTCCACCTGAGAGGATTATATTGTGCTAGGGGCCAGTGCTTGAACATCAGGAACACCGGTGGACTGGGGGCTGAAAGAAGTTACATAGAAGCATAGAACATTGGGGGAAATTTATCATTGTTGTTTTTTAAGAGATTTTTGAAGTCATTTATTTTTGCTTTGGTTTTTCTTACGTATGACATACTTACTATAAAATTGCATGTAAGCAAAAAACAAACAATAAATCACTTCAGCACACCATTTTGAATTATTCCTCCTCTTTTCTGGGACTTTTCTTCACAAAAACTGCAGTTGTGACTTTTTGTGCGACTTTTTAAAAGTGTTCTTCAAAGGCAGTTTTGTAAGCCAGGTCTGAGCTGGTAAAGATTTGCAGTGTTTAGGAGGGATTTGTAACTTTTTGTGGGACATTTACACTTAAGATAAATCTGTTACCACTGCAAAGGGAAAACTAAAACTGACCTTTGCAAGATGCTTTAAAACCAGATCTGGAAAAAGAGAAACAGGGACCTGGAATGTGGGGCCTGAGATGGAAAAAGAAGGGCCCTGAAGAATAGGGCCTGGGGCTAAGCAATATCCACCAGACAGTCAGTGGAAAATGGATTGGTATTTAAATACTGTGTAAAGAAACATAGTCATAGGATGTGGATTCTGTGGAGTGAACAGGAACCTAAAGCATCGAATGGCATTCGTGTTTGATTTGTTAAATTCTGCAGTTTATTGAATCTACTAAGATTATGTGACTCATCTGAGTATTGTGCATTGCGCCTCTTAAACTGACCGCAACGATTATGCATGAAATTAAAGAGGACCTGTCAGGAGCTGTCAGGTTGATCAACTATACCCATGGCCAGATAGGGCTTAGCCTTGTGGTCAGTGCGTTAACTTTTTCTCTGGCATGGAAGAAACCTATTAAAACAAAAAAGGTGTTTTTCTAAAATATACAGATGAGGTTGATGTACCCGGGGTGTTCCTCATCAACACAAGTGCCTAGATATCCCAAGCCATCTCCTTCTCTGCTACAAACCCCAGCCCTCTCGTTTCTACTTCTACGTCTGTGATTGCATACAAGCTTTTCATCTTCTTATCCCCATTACATTTTATGCAAGTCCCACCGTACCACAGGGAGGTGCATGTGCAATGAAGTACTCTTCTCTAGTCGGCCTCATAGATGCACATTCTTGCAGCACTACTCTATTGCAGTAAGTCACTATGCTCGGTATGTTGGTAATTGTAATATAACATAACGTATCATAATTGTATATTTATTTAGGGCAATGCGCAATACTTACTGGGATCTCTGAAACTTCCTGTTGTTGCAATAGGGGGGAAAAAAGAAAAGGAGACATTATTAGATGGAAAATAAAAGATGGCTCTATTGTTATACTGTTAAGATAACTGGTAATGACTTGAACAAGGAAAACCATAGCCCTAGTGCTGTCTAGTGATACCACAATTGCTCTTTTCCTATTTAAAGACTACAGTGCACTGTTACAAATGGATCTGGATAGGTCGGAGGGCTGGGAAGTGGCAGATGAGGTTCAACACTGATAAATGTAAGGTAATGCACATGGGGAAGAAAAATCAGGGCTTGGATTATGTATTAAATGGGAGAACACTTGGGATGACTGAGATGGAAAAGGACTTAGGAGTCTTAGTTAACAGTAAATTTAGCTGTAGTGTCCAGTGTCGGGCAGCTGCTGCCAAGGCAAATAAAATCATGGGGGGCATCAATAGGGGCATAGATGCCCACAACAAGGAAATAATTCTGCCACTGTAAAAATCACTAGTCAGACCACACATTGAGTACTGTGTACAGTACTGGGCACCAGTGTAGAAGAACAATAAAGTGGAGCTGGAGAGGGTTCAAAGACGGGCAACCAGGGAAATACCGGGAATGGAAGGACTACAGTACCCAGAAAGATTATCAGAATTGGGGTTATTTAGTTTAGAAAAAAAGCAGCTCTGGGGAGACCTAATAACTATGTATAAATATATCAGGGGACAGTACAGAGATCTCTCCCATGATCTATTCATACCCAGGACTGTATCTATAACAAGGGGGCATCCTCTACATCTAGAGGAAAGAAGGTTTCTACACCAGCACTGACGGGGATTCTTTACTGTAAGAGCAGTGAGATTGTGGAATTCTCTGTCTGAGGAGGTGGTCATGGGGAACTCTGTAAATGAGTTCAAAAGGGGTCTGGATGCATTTTTGGAGAATAATAACATTGCTGGTTATGTATACTAGATTTATAGGGACAGAACGTTGATCCAGGGATTTATTCTGATGCCATATTGGAGTCGGGAAGTAATTTTTACCTCTAGTATGAGGGTTTTTTGCCTTCCTCTGGATCAACTCAGTAGGGACTCATTAGGGGTATAGGTTGAACTTGATGGATTTTGGTCTTTTTTCAACCTTATGAACTATGTTACTATGTATATGTTATGGCAACAATAGATTTGCATTGGATTAAGTTTAGCCATTTTATGTGTAACTTGGAGATTTTGGGACTTTACCTCTTATCTGTATATTATTTATAAATTTTCATTTTATCTCTAAAACTGCGCTGAGTGGCATGGCTCATCTTCCTTTCCCCTCTTACACCAGTGCATCACACGCAGGCCTAAGGAGGTATACTGCAATATTATCTCCTTCGTCAACCTCCTGTTCAAGAACAACTCTATTTTCACTGCAGAGGTTTGTGAACATTTACAAAGGGGCATGCAGGGAAAAAGAGGGTCTGGGTAGTTACAGTTTGCTGGAAAGAGATGAAGAGTACACTATTCCCTAATATGATTTATTACAATATTAGATTTACATGTACAACTGGTTTGTGCAAACATTTATAAAGACAGATACACGTTAACCACAGTACATGTGATGGTCGGGGATCACTATGTTTCCCCCAAATACCTGTTATATGTAGTAACAAGGTTTTAAGAGGTGCATATCTCATTCTGGAAGGCTGGGTGAGAAATGGGAAAAAACAGTATAAGCTGCTAGGGATTTTGGTAAGTCCTGTTAAACGGGCCTGGATTTTTATGGGATGAAAGGCAGGTTGGTAGTGGGGTCAGCTTCCTAGGCCAGTCTAGGTTTTCACAGTAGCCCACATCAGCACAAGTGCTGAAAACAGCTTAATACTAGGCTCAAAAGAAGGTGAGAGGCAGTCTGCAGAGGCTATAAGAAACTTCACCTGGAGTCCTAAAGTCTTTCAGACTCTTCTGGACCCTTGCAACCTGTGTAAGGTTATACATTTGAAGTTTATGTCTGGTTGCTGGTAGTAAGTGATAATGCCAGTGTTAATAATGCAGTGTATTTTGTTTTGGGACAGTAAAGAGAAGAAGCACTGCATTTGATCTGTGCCACTGTCTCTGACTGTTATTTATGCGGTTTACCCATCTCTACCGAGCTAAACTCAGACACGTGTGTGTGTGTGTATGTATGTATGTGTGTGTATATATATATATATATATATATATATATATATATATATATATATACACAGTGACCCCTCGACCTAAGATAATTTCAACATACGATGGCCTCTCAGAGGCCATGGTATATTGAAGGCAGCATCAACATACAATGCTTTTTTATGTCTGGGCCATCGCATAAACGGCTATCCGGCAGCGCAGACTGCTTCAGCTGCCACCGGAGAGCCGTTTACGGTGCCCCGTGTGGTCCGCTGATGGTCACTTACCTGTCCTCGGGGCTCCGGCGCGTCCTCTTCAGGATCCCCTGCATCGTCGGCGCTCTCCATCAACGTCATCATGTCGCTGCGCATGCCGTCCCGTCATCCAATAGGAGCGGCGTGCGTAGCGACGTGATGGCGGCGACGGAGAGCGCGGATGCCGGGGAAGCCGAGGCCTTGCCGGAGCATCAGGGACACCTCGGGGACGCGGCCACAGCGATGGACGGCGACATCCAGGGCAGCGGTGACGGTCCGGAGCGGCAGGGACAGGTGAGTACAACTTCCTCTAACAGTGGACTACAACCTGCGGACCTCCAGATGTTGCAAAACTACAACACCCAGCATGCCCGGACAGCCAACGGCTGTCCGGGCATGCTGGGTGTTGTAGTTTTGCAACATCTGGAGGTCCTCAGGTTGTAGTCCACTGTCCTATACTTTACATTGCACGGATCCCTCAACATGCGATGGTTTCAACAAACGATGGTCCGTTTGGAACGGATTACCATCGTATGTTGAGGGACCACTGTATATAATATCTCAAAACATTACAGAAAACTTGTAGAAAGGTTGTCTAGTGTTACACACCGGGAAAAAAAAACCTTGACTCAAAAATCTGAAGGCGCATGGTCCAAAAGCCTATAGTTTAGCTGTAATAACATCTTATGACTGGCATCTTTAAGGTGGTACAGATCTGCAGCCTAATGATGAATGTGGAAGCAGTCAGTCTGGTGGGGAGCCTGCTGTACACATGGGTCTTGCAAGGCTGATTTAGTTTTTGTTCTCATTTTGGAACAAAACCCAGCAACATGCTGTAGTTTACCCTTAGTCAGGAATATATTTTTGCTTCCCAGCTCTGCCTATTGTCCCAGAAAATGTAGACGCCCAATGGTTCCCTGCTGCCCCTAAGCATCTGTATATTGTATGTGATGTTAATGAAACTTGTGGTAGACGAGAGCAGGAGAAATGGACACATGACATTTACTGAGCAACATGATGATAAACCCACAGTATACAGCGACAAAGAGTTATTTTAACAATATATTAATGGAATTCTGTCTGCAGTCTCATGCTGCCTGGACCCGCTCTGATTAGAATATAAGTTTAATTATGCAAAAGGAAATGTGTTTTCACTTTCCGTCTTTGCCAGCTGTTTTAAGAGCACAAATTTAAGAGGATTTCACATGGAATGCAATCAGCCTCCCGGTATAAATACAACATTAGGGGTGATTTAAAGATAAAAAAAAATCATCATCCTTCATCAGTTCTTGGTATGGAACCACGATACATTTCCAACATCAAGCCTGGATGGGTCTACTGTGACAAAATGTCACCGGGGGCCCCATAGTAAAACTCACAATGGCCCCGCTCCCCATTGAGAGCAAATATACTATGCCTTTATTAAATTGAATTTCTACTATTTCATTTTTAGTTCCAAATTTTCTGCGCTGATTAATTTCATCATATGTCTATATAGAGTAGCTTTGTTTTCATTTGACTTGATAAGTTACATAATTCTGGCTTCCTGCAGTCCCGCTAAGGGGAGCTAACAGCATATGCATGAAATAGCTTGTACTAAACTCAATGGAAGTTCTTTAGTGTGAGGCAGTGGTCTTCAAACTGTGGACTAGAGTCCTGTGTGGGACCATCTTCTTAAAGGGGTACTCCGGCGCTTAGACATCATATCCCCTATCCAAAGGACAGGGGATATGATGATTTTTATCCAAAGGATAGGGGATAAGATGCCTGATCGCTGGGGACCCCTGTGATCTTGCACGCCGCACCCCGTTAAAATCAGTCCCCAGAGCGTGTTCGCTCCGGGTCTGATTACTGTCGATCATGGGGCATTGTGAAGTCACGGCTCCGCCCCGTGTGATGTCATGCTCCGCCACCTCAATGCAAGCCTATGGGAGGGGGCGTGACAGCTGTCACGCCCTCTCCCATAGACTTGCATTGAGGGGTGGGGTGTGACGTCACACGGGGGCGGAGCCGTGATGTCGCGGTCTCATGTCACCGTGGTTGGGAGCTGAAGCCTCCAGCCGCAACAGGTGGGTCCTGCAGCCGAGATCCTGGGGGTCCCCGCGATCTGACATCTTATCCCCTATCCTTTGGATAGGGGATAAGATGTCTAGGGGCAGAGTACCCCTTTAATCCTGCTCCTGCTGGATTTCTGACCATTACCGCCCGCTCCCGCAAGGTGTGTGTTTTATTCCCCGCCCACTCCAACAACAAGTGTGTCCAATTCTGCCTGCGTCTGCAAACATTTTGTTACAGCTTTTACAGATAGTACCCTCTGTGCCATTTCACTACCCTTTGTGCCATTTCATCATTACCCTGTGGCATTTCAGAGGTTTTTTATTGGGTCCACGGGATCCCAATACCAATGCAGGGCTCTACTGTGGACCTCTGAAAATGGCAAAACTACAACTTCCAGCATGCCAGGACAGCCGCCAGCTTTCCGTGCATGCTGAAAGTTGTAGTTTTGCAAAATCAGAAAGTCCACAGTATGAAGACCTCTGGTGTAAGTACCACTTATTGGAAGAAACTGTTTTGTGCAAGGCTTCATGTGCATGCTCTTAATCCCATGGTACAGGTATGAAAATGCTCTAGAAATGTTGTATTACTATTCCGCCATGCTAAGTATGTTTGTGCA
Organism: Hyla sarda; assembly: GCF_029499605.1. Taxonomy (NCBI): domain Eukaryota; kingdom Metazoa; phylum Chordata; class Amphibia; order Anura; family Hylidae; genus Hyla; species Hyla sarda. Next base: position 47,080,121 of record NC_079192.1, on the reverse strand, counting down.
CTGACACGTATTCTTGTTTGGAAGCACATGATGACATGAACACACATGTACAAACAGAAGTTTAGTCAGCTGACAGAAAGGATGACAAATACATTCTGATGGGACTGACACAGACACAATCACCTTAATCGAAACTGCTGGCTAGAATTGGTCCATAATACCAGCAATATCCTTTGGATTAATCTTGCAGAGCTTTTAAAGGGGTACTCCGCCCCTAGACATCTTATCCCTTATCCAACAAAGGATAGGGGATAAGATGTCCGATTGCCGGGGTCCCGCTGCTGGGGACCCCCGCAATATAGCAAGCAGCACCCACTTGTAACTGCTTCCAGAAGCACTGGAGGATCTCAGGCTAATTCCTCCCGACCACGTCCCCTCCCATAGACTTGCATTGAGGGGGCGGGGTGTGACATCCCACGGGGGGGCGGAGTCATGACGTCACGATCTTCCGTCCCCGTGGTTGGGAGGAATTAGCCTGAGATCCTCCAGCGCTTCCGGAAGCAGTTACAGGTGGGTGCTGCTTGCTATATTGCGGGGGTCCCCAGCAGCGGGACTCCGACGATCTGACATCTTATCCCCTATCCTTTGTATCGGGGATAAGATGTCTAGGGGCGGAGTACCCCTTTAACCTCTTCAGGACATAGGGCGTATGGATACGTCCTGAATCCCGAGTCCTTAAGGACCGAGGGCGTATCCATACGCCCGTGGGAATTCCGGCCCCCACCGCTAGCCGGTTGGGGACCGGAGCCGGATGCCTGCTGAAATCGTTCAGCAGGCATCCCGGCATATCGCCCAGGGGGGTCATTATGCCCCCCCATGTCGGCGATCGCCGCAGATCGCTGGACAATTCAGTCCAGCGATCTGCGGCGATTCCGGGTCAATCGGGTCTCCGGTGACCCGGTGACCCGGAATTACTGGCTGTTCGGGGCCGTCTCTGACGGCCCCGAACAGCCAGAGCCTGCAGGGGTGAGGTGGCACTGGTGCCACCTCACGATCGCCCTGATTCGTCGGCCGGATTACCGGCCGACCAATCAGGGCGCCTGCTGCGGGTGTCACTCCCGCACCCGCTCCGCCCCTCTTCTGGAGGACGTGAGCGGGTGCGGGAAGACGACCCCCGGTGCTGGGGACCCCGATCCCCGGCGCCCCTGTTGGGATCGGGGCCCCAGGAGCAGCGGCGGCGGCGGGACTGACCTGCAGCGTCTGGATCGTTGGAGGTGAGTGACAGCCTCCTGCTGTTGCTTAGCAACAGCTCCCAGCATGCAAAAAGGGCATGCTGGGAGCTGTAGTTATGCAACAGCAGGAGGCAGACCACCACAACTCCCAGCATTCCCTTATGGGCATGCTGGGACTTATGGTTTTGCAACAGCTGGAGGCACATTCTTTCTATGGAAAAGTGTACCTTCAGCTGTTGTATAACTACAACTCCCAGCTTGCACAAACAGCTAAAGTGCATGCTGGGAGTTGTAGTGGTGCATCTGCTGGTTGCATAACTACAACTCCCAGCATGCCCGTTGGCTGTCGGTGACTGCTGAGAGTTGTAGTTTTGCAACAGCTGAAGGCACACTGGTTGTGAAACTCAGAGTTTTTTTTTTTACCTAACTCAGTGTTTCACGACCGGTGTGCCTCCAGCTGTTGCAAACTACAACTCAGCAGTCACCGTACACCATGCACCGTACATGCTGGGAGTTGTAGTTTTGCAACAGCTGGAGGCACACTGGTTGTGAAACACTGAGTTAGGTCACAAACTCAGTGATACATAACCAGTGTGCCTACAGTTGTTGCAAAACTGCAACTCTCAGCAGTCACCGACAGCCAACGGGCATGCTGGGAGTTGTAGTTATGCAACAGCTGGATGTCCCCCCCCCCCCCCAATGTGAACGTACAGGGTACACTCACATGGGCGGAGGATTACAGTAAGTATCTGGCTGCAAATTTGAGCTGCCGCAAACTTTCTGCTGCAGCTCAAATTGCCAGCGAGAAACTACTGTGAACCCCCTCCTGTGCGACTGTACCCTAAAAACACTACACTACCACAAAAAATAAAATAAAAAGTAAAAAACACTACATAAACACATACCCCTACACAGCCCCCCTCCCCTCCCCAATAAAAATGAAAAACGTCTGGTACACCACTGTTTCCAGAACGGAGCCTCCAGCTGTTGCAAAACAACTCCCAGTATTGTCGGACAGCCGTTGACTGTCCAGGCATGCTGGGAGTTTTGCAACAGCTGGAGGCACCCTGTTTGGGAATCACTGGCGTAGAATACCCCTATGTCCACCCCTATGCAATCCCTAATTTAGGCCTCAAATGCGCATGGCGCTCTCACTTTGGAGCCCTGTCGTATTTCAAGGCAACAGTTTAGGGCCACATATGGGGTATCGCCGTACTCGGGAGAAATTGTGTTACAAATTTTGGGGGGTATTTTCTGCTTTTACCCTTTTTAAAAATGTAAAATTTTTGGGAAAACAAGCATTTTAGGTAAAAAAAAATTAAAAATTTTACATATGCAAAAGTCGTGAAACACCTGTGGGGTATAAAGGTTCACTTAACCCCTTGTTACGTTCCCCGAGGGGTCTAGTTTCCAAAATGGTATGCCATGTGTTTTTTTTTTGCTATCCTGGCACCATAGGGGCTTCCTAAATGCGGCATGCCCCCAGAGCAAAATTTGCGTTCAAAAAGCCAAATGTGACTCCTTCTCTTCTGAGACCTGTAGTGCGCCAGCAGAGCACTTTTCACCCCCATATGGGGTGTTTTCTGAATCGGGAGAAATTGGGCTTCAAATTTTTAGGGGTATTTTCTGCTATTACCCTTTTTAAAAATAAAATTTTTTGGGGAAAACAAGCATTTTAGGTAAAATTTTTTATTTTTTTTTTACATTTGCAAAAGTCGTGAAACACCTGTGGGGTATTAAGGTTCACTTTATCCCATGTTACATTCCCCGAGGGGTCTAGTTTCCAAAATGGTATGCCATGTGGTTTTTTTTTGCTTTTCTGGCACCATAAGGGCTTCCTAAAGGTAACATGCCCCCCAAAAACCATTTCAGAAAAACGTACTCTCCAAAATCCCCTTGTCGCTCCTTCCCTTCTGAGCCCTCTACTGCGCCCGCCGAACACTTTACATAGACACATGAGGTATGTGCTTACTCGAGAGAAATTGGGCTACAAATACAAGTAAAAATTTTGTCCTTTTACCCCTTGTAAAAATTCAAAAATTGGGTCTACAAGAACATGTGAGTGTAAAAAATGAAGATTGTGAATTTTCTCCTTCACTTTGCTGCTATTCGTGTGAAACACCTAAAGGGTTAAAACGCTGACTGAATGTCATTTTGAATACTTTGGGGGGTGTAGTTTTTATAATGGGGTCATTATGGGGTATTTCTAATATGAAGACCCTTCAAATCCACTTCAAACCTGAACTGGTCCCTGAAAAATACTGAGTTTGAAAATTTTGTGAAAAATCGGAAAATTGCTGCTGACCGTTGAAGCCCTCTGATGTCTTCCAAAAGTAAAAACTCATCAATTTTATGATGCAAATATAAAGTAGACATATTGTATATGTGAACCAAAAAAAAATGTATTCGTAATATCCATTTTCCTTACAAGCAGAAAGCTTCAAAGTTAGAAAAATGCTAAATTTTCAAATTTTTCATCAAATTTACGGATTTTTCACCAAGAAAGGATGCAAGTATCGACAAAAATTTACCACTATGTTAAAGTAGAATATGTCACGAAAAAACAATCTCGGAATAAGAATGATAACTAAAAGCATTCCAGAGTTATTAATGTTTAAAGTGACAGTGGTCAGATGTGCAAAAAACGCTCCGGTCCTTAAGGCCAAAATGGGCTCCGTCCTGAAGGGGTTAACCACCTCTAATTATGCATGTTGAAATTGTCAACAATCCCTTACCTGAGTCAGTCTGAGTGTGGGAAATGGGTACCATGGGGGAGGAGGTGAAAGCCTTTTTACTCTATTAATCATGTGGTGGAAACTGTGTACCTGCACCAAATTCATTACCTTCATCCACTGTTACTATTAAAGCTATTAAACCATAATTGTCTGATGTATGTGGGTCTTACCTCTGGGACCCACACCTATCCACAGAATAGGGTCCACTGACTATTGTCTGATCTGGAGAACTGGCTGTTGGCCACTGCATTCAGACGAAGACTGGTCAGAGAGGTGGCCATGATAACAGAAAAATAAGAGCTTGCTGAGCTCTGCTATTTCTGTATCTCTGATAGAAACGAATGAGACCCTTCTGGAGTTTGCACCCCCATCTATGACCAAGATCCCACCTGCATAGTTCCTTCCAGACCCAAACACCAGAGCTGAGTGGTCCATTGCACAACAGACACTGATGGATCCCAGTGAATTGCAGTATTTTTTTCTTAGCTAATGTCCCCTCATTTGAACAGATTCTGCGAACGGAGTTCAGAAGAAGATGTATACTCAGCCTGTCAAGCATTTATGACATGTCTAACATGGGAATAACCCTTTAACCCCCTTGACTAAAATAGGCCTTACTGTATAACCCCTTCACTATTTAAGCATTGAATGGCAGTATTCTCTGGACATAGACTAATAGTAATGTGTCAGAAATATTTGAAAGTGATATTTGGGCAATAAAAAGTAGTAGTATTTGGATACTATGTGGAGGCGTTATTTAGGCATTGCTTGTAGTTTTAATATTTGGACACATTTCAGAGGTTTTTTTTTGTTATCTTTTTGTATTTTTTGGAATTGTAGAGCAGTAGTCAGGTAAAAAGTACATAAACCTGCTGGAAGTAAGAAGTAATGTGACACTACTACTTGTCACTCTATTTTATTGACTAAATCTGTAAAATCAGTAATTTCTTTTAAAAAAATTAAGGGGTACTCCGGTGGAAAACTTTTTTTTTTTTTTTTAAATGAACTGGTGCCAGAAAATTAAACAGATTTGTAAATTTACTTCTATTAAAAAAAATCTTAATCCTTTTAGTACTTTCTAGCAGCTGTATGCTACAGAGGACTTTTTGAATTTCTTTTGTCTTGACCATAGTGCTCTCTGCTGACACCTCTTCTAATAGAAGTAATTTACAAATCTGTTTAACTTTCTGGTATTAGTTCTTTAAAAAAAAAAAAAAAACTTTTTCATCGGAGTACCCCTTTAAGTAACAAAGGGTAAGACTGTGGTACGGCAAGACCTGGAAAAAAGATTCAGGCTTGTCCAACAGTGGGAAGTAGAGCTAAAACCTCTACCCGAAACAGTATTTTTTTTATTTTTGAGTATAGCTTTGCAGATTTCTATAAAAAAAACTTCTAATATCTGTAAATAAAACAAAGTAGTTCTTGCTTCACATAATCCATCTCACCAGTGGCATTGTATCCTGGGGAGGACGGACTGAAACCCACGGACTCGGTGATAAGTGTGTTGTATGGACTGCTGCCAACACGAGACTGCAACACAGGATTTGTCAGCAAGTGGTTTCCCATTGTGCCTGGAGGATATAATAAACAAGAGTCAGCTGTCTGGAGCTGCGATAGATTAAATGAAACCTCTATAAGACTAGGTTTCCACGTGTTTTTTTTTACACTTAAAAAAACGCCAGCAAAGACGCCAGAGAAACTGCCACAGGTTATTCATACGTTTTGGCAGTTTTTCTGGTGTTTTTGCCTTTGAGTGGAAATCGCATTTTTGGCCCCTTTGGTGTTTTTTTCTAAATTTGTTGGGTACCAAAAAAAAAAAAAAAAAAAGATGCAGTAGGGATGGGAAAAAAATTATTTAACAAAACTTTTAATTTTTATTGTGAAATTTTTTATTAATTTTTAATAGTGTGTGTGTGTTTCACTTTTTTCTCTCTATTTTTTATTTTTTTAGGTAGTACTACTACTCCCAGCATGGAACCCGATGCGATCATCCTATCTATTGCAGAGATGCGGAGTGGCTCTATACAGCGCTCGCATCTCTGCTCTGTACTCCGGCCGGCCAGTGATGTGAATAGATATTTTACGCCTACAGTGGGGATTGGCCGGATGGTTGTAGCCAATCACAGCTCTTAGCGGGAAATATGAATATCAGTGATGTTCTATTCATCACTGGCCGGAGTATAGTGCAGAGATGCGAGCGCTGTAGAGAGCCGCTCCACATCTCTGCTATATTATGGACTATTGCATTGGGTGTCAGGAGTGACACCCGCTGTGATCTGTCCTTAACTGCAGGTACTACTACTCCCAACATGGAACCCACTTTGCTCCATGCTGGGATCTGTAGTACCTGCATTAATAGACAGATCGCAGCGAGTGTCCCTTCTGACACCTGATACGATTGTCCTATATAATATATAGATGCTGGCGGCCGCTCTTCTCTGGTCCCCTGCACTGACGTATATATACCCCTTTTCATATTTCTTACAGAGAGTTGTGATTGGCTGGAACAATCTGGCCAATCACAGCTCTCTGTGGGAAATATGAGTAGGTGTATATATACGGCAGTGCAGGGACCATAGAAGAGCAGCAGGCTGCATCTATAAATTATACAGGAGGATCGCAACAGACCCGGGGCGATCTGTCAATTAGTACAGGTACGGTGTGTTCCATGCTGGGAGTAGTATGGAATGGTGTGTTCCATGCTGGGAGTAGTAGTAGTAGTAGTAGTACCACATAAAAAATGTAAGAAAAAAGGTGAAAAACACGCACACATACTACATTTTTATTATTGTCGGCTACATTTTTTGTGCCCTGCCCGCACACATAAATTGATCCCTGTTTAAAAATTAATAAAAATTTTGTTATAAAGAAGATAAATTTCATTGAATACAATTTTTCCCATCACTACTGTATCTTTTTTATAACTTTTTTTTTAATGGTACCCTACGAAATGTTGTTAAAAAAGGTATCGCCATCACTTTATTTGATAGCTAAAGTAAAAAAAAAAATAAAAAAAAAAACCCCAGCAAAAATGCCAAAGTTAAAACCCACATGGTGTTTTTCTTGGCGTTTTTTCACTTCCATAGACTTCTAGATGTCATTTTTGAAAAACTGCCAAGGAGCCAAAAATAGCTGAAAAACACCAAAAGGATTTAAAAAACGCCAAACTGAAAAACGCCAAGTGGATATGGTATTTTGCAGTCCCCTATTGACTTGCAGTAAACATCTGGCTGCAGCGTTTTTTCACACAAAAATGCCATGCGGCAGAATGGGCGTTTTTATTGGCGTTTTTGCCAAAAAAAAAAAAAAACCTAGCCTTATACAGATGAACAAGCAATGATTGATACACACCTCTGTTCAAAGTCGGGGTGCTGTTGAGGTCTCCAGCAATAAAGGAGGATTCTGTCTGTTTCCTCACTGTATCATTCCACATCCTGCGGATTCGGCTTTGGGTGTAATATCGACTATTAACCGTAGATTTCAAGGTCCCATGTTCAGCTCCTGGGCCCCTCACGCAACAGTATGAGTGTCTTAGACATTTACTGTATTCCTTATGTACCTACAGAGGCAGTAAACACACAATGTTATCTTGAAAGCAATCTGTGGGATTAAAGTGAACTAGAAGCACTAATGGTTTATCCTCTAAAAGAAGGACTCCTGGTTTAGCCAATATGATATCGTTTGTTTCCTTTTACAGCAGAGCTAATTTACATATTTTTCCCATTTAGTATTTGCTGAAAATTAGTCACACTATACCATCTAGCTCCCTTCAATGAGAAACAGCACCCTCCTGCGGAATGGATTAGATAACGGTGCAATACTATGTGTTTTCACTATATTACAAACATAGATGTTTGCCAGGTAGTCTGCGCCAAGTGTTGAGGTTTTCTAGGTTTCTGCAGAGCATAATTGCAGTGGAGTGGCCTTCAGTAAAGGCCATATTATTTGTGAGACACCCCGCAAGCCTCTTGTTACAGATGTTATACAGTGCATGCTAACCTTCTTCTGGAGAGCACAATGGAAGATAAAGATGAACAAGCCCTGCAGAGCATTGAAAGTAGTAAAGAGATACGCCAGAACTAGAGACTCCTTATTAATGAACAGAAGGCCAAATGCCCAAGTAAGACCAAGAAGGAAAAGCAAGGTAACAGCTCCCAAAGCCCAGGACCTAAGGAAGAAAAAAAAAAACAAAATATGAAAAGCATGAAGGTGAAAGCATAAGATACAATCTGGAGGACACAAGGGAAGAGAAGTAGTTTGATTTGTTCAAAGCTTACTTGATGTTCTCCAGTCGACTGGAATCGGGTTTAAGAACAGAAGAGGAGCGCAGCATCTTGTGAAGAGTGACCAGTAGGATAAGAAGGTTCACCTGGAGAACATGAATCGGTGCTTACGTGAGGGAACAATGGAAAGACACATTCCAATTCTAAAAAACAACCCCTTCCCCTCTTTCAGTGCTGATTCCTCAGTCCCTTGCCTATAAAAATGTCAGCCCTTGTAGACAGAGTCCATCAAATAAGACATTGGGGTATAAATTATCAACATATAAAACTTAGCCTTTAATGGTGTTGGCTTAAAATACGTACTCCCCAAACACTCAAAAAGACATCTATAAAATGTGCAAAAGACAAACACGGAATTTCACTACAGTTCTGCAGTCAAGTACAGAATTCATTTATCTTTAGATATGCATTACCAGGTGATCTGCACTCAATAGGGACTTTTACCACCAGTAGGTCATCTTTTCTGGATTTTGTAGTGCAGCAGTACCAATACAATTTTTTGTCTACAAAAAATGTCTCTAATAAAGGCAAATTATGCCCAATAGACCTTTCCCTTACAGTAAATTGTTGGCACTTGCCCTAATAAAAGTGACCTGATAAGCTCTAGAACAAGAAAAGTGCCTGGTCGCAAAATTGTCTCCTATGGGTTTCACCATGTTTGGCTCATCAGGGAGATACAGTTCTTTTTGGTACCACCAATAAGGCAGAAATGGCAGTGGCCTTTTTAAAGAATGGGGTCCTGTTTAGTGTTTCACCCTTCACTGGAAATGGGATGGCACTAATCCGCACTGGCCCCAATGCTCCCACATGTGCTGCCGTCATTGTACATAGCCTATTGTATCCAATATATGGTATCCAGCATAACAAAGTAGTTTCTTTGCTTGGACATGAAATTCAACACCATTGTATCACCTCATAATTATGTATGAGGTGACGAAAAATCTCTAAATATTTAATGAATTAGTTTGGCAATATAAAAATGGAACGCTCTGTAAGATCTCTTCTACCTGAGCATGGGCCTGCATACAGAATGACGTCAATATTTTGCCACAAGTGTATGATGCCCTTGTCACTGCAAGTCTTTCTGTAGTAGAAAACATACGGAGATTGCGACTTATAATGCCGCAGGGCCGCTCTGCCATCAAAGTTATGCTCCAACGGAGTCAGTCTGCCATCACTTAAAAACTAAAACCCTTAAGCTGTATTGAAAAGTGTATATTAATTAAAATACCTAATTGGTCCTAGGAGAGAACTATTGTCATTTTTTCCCCCCTATAATTTAACATTTTTATTACAAGCATCATTTGCTTAAGACCTGATGGTAAAATTAATTTCTCAAATGCAAAGAAGTCAGCAACATCTGTGCCAATACTTGTTTCCTTCAGAAGTACAGAATATAAGCAGAGGCATGAGCTTATCTAAACATCCAAAGTACAGATGTACCAGAGCTGAGTTTTGTCATGAGTTATCTGGGGTCTTCTAAAGAGCTTGAGGTAATGTGCATTAGGACAGCCCCTGGCCACGTGCCTACGTACAATACATGGATGTCATAGATGCTTTACTTTCTAGTGACAGAAGCCTGAATAGACAACCGTTGAAAAGAGCATCTCTTGTTCTGGATGACTAGCCGCTCCACTTGAATGGGCAATGTGTAACGCTACATTGCTAAATTTGCAAGAGTCGACAGCTTCACCCATTGATAATATCCAGGGGTTTTGTCAGCCAGATCCAACATTTGGAAAAGGGGGTTACCCTTGCTGAGTAATGCAAAAGTGTAAGACTGGATTCACATGGAGGAACCAACACAGAGAAAAACTATAATGGAAAGAATTGCATCTTTTTTTTTTTATGTTTTGCACCCTCTTCTGGTTTTGGCTAAAATACTGACCAAAATACTATGTGTGAACCCAATCTAAGGGTACGTTCACACGTGCGAATTTTTTAGCGGGTTTTCTGCTGCGTATTTGAAAGTGGGCGGGCTCTTCCCGGCTGTCCGCATCTCGAAATTACACTGCGGAAAATCCACCGCAAGCCCCATTGAAGTCAGTAGGGACTGTGGCAGATTTTCCGCAGCGTAAATTCCGCCGCGGAAAATCAGCTGCGGACAGCCGAGAAGAGCCCGCCCACTTTCAAATACGCAGCGGAAAAACCCGCTAAAAAATCCGCGCGTGTGAACGTACCCTTACTGTGTTATGGTGTCGAAAATAGTAAAAGTTTGTTGATATTCATTTTCTTTTCCTTGCATTCTAAGAGTCAAAACTTTCTTTTTAGGTGGGCTGCAGTTTATATTGATAGCATCTTGTGGTAGATATGATTTTTTTTTATTCACTTTCTGATGCATGCCTTTTGAGAGGCAAAGCAAAAAAAAAAAAAAAACTGCAATTGTGGCACTGGGCAATGTTTTTCTAGGTAATACCAGTTATAGTATGGCCAGAACAGGCAGAAATTCCTCTGACAAGTGCTGAAACTTAGGCTAGGTTCAGACTCCGCCCAGAGATTCCTAGTCCCGCCTGCGCCGACTGAATTAGTCTGCGCTAGGACCGAGCGGACACTGCAGTGTCCTATAGACTGCTATGTGTTCCGCTCGGATTTCCGCCTGAAGAAAGAGCAACCCCTTTCTTCAGGCGGAAATTTTCTAGCGGACTTTCAAAGCGGATTTTCCGCTTCACAAATTCCGAAGTGTGAATTTGTGAACGGAAAACCATTCACTACACTAGAAATTTTAGCAAGCAGAATTTCTGACGGAAATTTTACGTCTGAATTTCTGTCGGAAATTCCGTAGTTTGAACCTAGCCTAAAGGATCTGTCAGAACCCCATTAGTTAGTACATGAGGAAATATCCGTTGGGGACATATATCTGCCAAGATTTTTAATTGCCAAGCTTGTGACACTTTACTCCCATCCAAGGAAGACCCAAAATGGCTTCAAAATGCCCACTTTGGGTTGAGCTTTACACAAATATATTTATAGTTCAGGGCTTTAAAGGGGTACTCCGGCCCCAAGACATCTTATCCCCTATCCAAAGGATAGGGGATAAGAGGTCTGATCGTGGGGGTCTCACCGCTGGGGACCCCCACAATCCAGCATGCAGCACCCACCTGTAAGCACTGGAGGCTCTCAGTGTTATGCCTCCCAACCAGGGGGACAGAGTATCGCGATGTCACGACTCTGCCCTTGTGTGACGTCACGCCCCACCCCCTCAATGCATGTCTATGGGAGGGGGCGTGACGGATGTCACGCCCCCTCCCATAGACTTGCATTGAGGGGGCAGGGTGTGACGTCATACAGGGGCGGAGTCGTGACGTTGCGATACTCCGTCCCCCTGGTCGGGAGGCATAACACTGAGAGCCTCCAGTGCTTCCTGCAGTGCTTACAGGTGGGTGCTGCATGCTAGATTGCGGGGGTCCCCAGCGGGGGTCTTTTGGATAGGGGATAAGATGTCTTGGGGCCAGAGTACCCTTTAAGAGCATTCTACAATTAATATATGTCACGTTACACCAAGCGATTATAAAACACATTCAGCTCTGCTGCAACATCTTCCGTGGTGTTGCTCCAATGGCAGTAGTGCAGCTACAGTGGTCTCAGCGGTCACAATTGCGACTGGGCCCGGGAGCCAGGAGGGGCTCACGGCCCCCCTTACCACTATAGCTGTGCAGGTGGAGAGCTGGAATAGGCTGCTGTAAGACTGATATGTAATACAGGGAGAGGACGGAGCCGTTCAACCAGTGCTGCCCAGCCAACAATATATGCAGAAGAAGGAGGAGAAAGGCTAAATGAAGAGGAACTCCGAGCCCGCCCCTCCTCCATAGCATCATGACCTTTGGACAGCCATTGTGTTATTACAGGCAGACTTCCCGGTACAGTGAGTAGCTACACAATTGTCTGAGTACTGTATATTGTCATGCAGATCAGGTGTGACTGCTCAGCATGACAATAGTTGGCTGTGTGCTGTATGTTTATTGTCATGCTAAGTAGCTGTGACTTCTCAGCATGACAATAGTCTACTGTCTACTCTATATAGTCATGCTGAGAAGTCACACCTGAAGGCTGGCTGCTCAGCATGACAATACATCAATTAATATATCCATAGAAATATCAAATTAATCCATAGGCATTATAAATAAACTAATTAACCTATGTTATGTATATTACAGGTGGTTTCCCCGAGCAGACATGTGGAAAGATGATTGTCTGATCACTGGGGGCTCACAGCTCAGGCCCCATTGACTATTCCCCCATTTTTTTTTCCCGCACTACGATTAATACCACATCAGGGCTCTATTTTTACACAGTGAGGGAGAGTGGTTCAGTTGCCCATATCAACTGCACCACTCATCCTCTACACAGATTTTGATAAATCTTCTCCAGTATTGTTTTATTTTTATTTTTAACCATTAGAAGGCATTTTTGCTACTTAAAAAACAAGGGGTACTCCGGCACTAAGACATCTTATCCCCTATCCAAAGGATAGGGGATAAGATGCCCGATCGCAGGGGTCCCGCCACTGTGGATCCCCGTGATCTTGCACACAGCACTCCGTTACAATCAGTCCCCCGGAGCACGTTCGCTTCGGGTCTGATTACTGGCAATCACGGGGACCGGAGCATTGTGATGTCACGCTCCACCCCCCCCTCAATGCAAGCCTATGGGAGGGGGCGTGACAGCTGTCACAATGCTCCGGCCCCCGTGATCACCAGTAATCAGACCCGGAGCGAACATGGTTCTGGGGGACTGATTGTAACTGGGGTGCTGCGTGCAAGATCATGGGGGTCCCCAGCGGCGAGACCCCCGCGATCAGGCATCTTTTCCCCTATCCTTTGGATGGGGGATAAGATGTCTTAGCGCCGGAGTACCCCTTTAAACTACATTCTAGTTCAGTTTAACTCAATGGTATAATGGCTGTTAGTGCACACACGCACACATTAAAGGGGTCATCTAGGAATAGAAAAAAGAGCAAAATTGTTCCAGAAACAGAACTTCACATCTTCAATTTGTGTGTGGTATTACAACTTGGCTCCATTCACTTTAATGGAACTGAGCTGCTCTATCACATACAACCTGAGAACAGGTGTGTGCTGTTTGTTTTCTTAAAGAAATCAGCTCTGTTTTTTATAATTCTGGATAACCCTTTTATAACCTATTTTATAGCCATAAAATTATGTGGTGTGGTGTTTATTCTGTGTTAAAGTGATACTCCCGCCACATTTCTTTTATCTGTCCTATTAGCCCAGGCGGCTGCCATTAAAGTAGCAAACTTTAACTTACCATCTGCTGCATTCCCGGTGCCGCCAATATCGGCCCAGTCTACTTCCTTGGTTTGGGGCTAGACGCATCACACTGCACTTATCTATTCGCTGGCCTCAGCTTAACAAGCTTCTTTCTGGTGCTTGGGCCCATTACATCACACTGCCACTCAGCCTATGACTGGCTGAGGAAGGACATCAATGCGATTGGTGATTAGATGTGTGCAGTGTGATGTGTCAGGACTAGAGATGAGCGAATTTGATTCGTCACGAACTTCTCGGCTCGGCAGTTGATGACTTTTCCTGCATAAATTAGTTCAGCTTTCAGGTGCTCCCGTGGGCTGGAAAAGGTGGATACATTCCTAGGAGACTCTTTCCTAGGAATGTATCCACCTTTTCCAGCCCACCGGAGCACCGGAAAGCTGAACTAATTTACGCAGGCTAAGTCATCATCTGCCGAGCCGAGAAGTTCGTGACGAATCGAATTTACTGTAAGTTCGCTCATCTCTAGTCAGGACCCAAAACTAGGAAGAAGACCAGGGCTGTATGGTGAGAGAGCAATATCCGCAGTGGCAGGAGGTGAATTAAAGTTTATTATTTAAATGGCAGCAGGGCATACAGGATAAATAAATATTTTTGCCAGAGTACTCCTTTAATGGCTGAAAAAACACAGTTTTTTGGGGCCGGTTTTATAACCATTAAATAAAATGCAAAAACTGTTTTTTTCTTTAACCAATTTTTTTTTGTATAAAAATATTTTCCTGGCTAAATATCATTGGAATATAAACAGGGGCAACAACTAAGTGTAAATGTTGAGGTCTTGGTTTTGCTGTATCTGATGTTATTGTAGTTTTTGGTGGGAAGAGGCCCAAGCCGACCTTTTACACCGGGGCTCATGAGCTAATAGCTAAGCAGGCCCTGTAGCTGTATGTGGGCTGAAGTGGCCATGCATTGTATTTCCCATAAATATTGCCGCTCACTGTTATATGCACTGTTATACATGGCTGGCCAAGTCTTGTGAGCCATGGACCCAACCCTACCAGGGCTGCAGTCCTGCCTAAAAGAAGTAGTACTACTTCCTTATGTGACCCTCCCTGCCCATATTGCACCTCTATAGTTCTGTTCCAGTCTCAACTTATCTACAGGCATGGTGTGTTGCAGTAACTAGTTTCTCTGGGAGGGGCAGTGCTGATTTTTACTATAGGACCATAAAATTTTTTGCCCCTTAACATCTTTATATTTCTTTTATATTTTTTATTTATTTATTTTTGCACTTAAGCTTCTGGGGTAAAAAGGTAAAATGGTGATGTAGAAACATGTTGGAGAGCCGCCATAGCACTACTAAAGCCACATAACCTGAGTCATATTATAAACTGAGGAATTATTTTCTCCTTCTTCCATAATAACATTGTAGGATTTTGGATGTTTTTTCCAAGCAAAATGGACGACTGTTTAGGTCTATTGTGTAGCACTGTTGCACATCACAGTCTATATCCACTGTTGTGAAGTATAGTCTATGTCCATAGGAAATTTGTCGTCAGTGGCTAAAAACCCATACAGTCCTTATACTATTGATAGATTGTTACTAAACCGGAGTGCCACTTTTGTGAATGCACCCTAAGGGTATGTTCACATGGCATAAAATGTGTGGAATGTCTGCCTGGAGAACACGTGAGGACATTCCGCACATTTGAATAATCTGGCAGGCGCTTGGACTGATCGAAAATTTGCTGTCTCGTAGAGGGCAATGCATTTCTGAGCAAAAACGTGGAAAGAATAGACATGTCTATTGTTTCTGGGGATGCTTGAATAGGGATTTCCGCAGCAGAAACATCTGCCACGGAAATTCCACCGTGTGAACGGTGCAGCAGAATCCCATTGAAATCAAAGGAACTCTGCTGCATTGGAATGTCCTTGCAAAATATTCTGAAAGAAGAGCAGAAGGCGCTCCATGTGCGGGATCAGCAGGTCAGGCCCATAAGGGGGGGGGGGGGGGGGGAGAGATCTATCCCACGCTGCTTAATAGAATTGGTTGTGTGCACACACACAACAACGGGAAGCGCCTGAAAATGTATGTGTCCTCATCCGCAGCCCTCCTTGAGAACGATTAGCTAGGAGATAGACCGTAGGAGTAGGAGATGTCGGCGCTGGATGAAGAAGCCAGGAGAGGTAGTAGCATAAAATCAAGGTAGATTTATTGGATGCAACGCGTTTCGCTGCGCATGCGCAGCGAAACGCGTTGCATCCAATAAATCTACCTTGATTTTATGCTACTACCTCTCCTGGCTTCTTCATCCAGCGTCGACATCTCCTACTCCTACGGTCTATCTCCTTGCAGAATATTCTGGCAGAATTCCGCACGGACATTTTGCTGTGTGAACATACCCTAACACTAAATGAGCAGAAAATATTACATTTTTTCCTTTTGAGCATCAGCAATATCATAGGGATTGTTTTTATTTAAGACTATTTAGAAAATTGCTGCTTTTTGCATTCAGAAAACGAAAAAAAAAATTATTTGCTTCGGCTGACTCATCTGACATATATGGGCAAGCATAAAAGAATAGAGGTGCTGAGGAAAACGGGAGACAACAAAAAGAAGGGAGCCAGAAAGAATGCAAACCTCTGAAAGAAGCACCAGCATGTGTATCAATATAAAAGCATAGGATACCCACATAAATGGCTATTTTTAAGTGATACTGCTTTATGTAATCTGGTACTTGTGATTTGAAGCACCCATGCTGATGCTATGATGCATGCGTCTAGTTGTGTTAAACAAAGCAGAAGATGAAGGTAGTGAAGTCGAGAACACAGTAGAAGAAAGTACGTAGAAGAAAAGGGACAGTAAGGAAGATAGCGCTGGATAAAGTTAAGCGTTGACAGTGAGCTAAAGAGAAGAGACACCAGTATCATTACTCACCACAATAACAAGGGAAACCGGGCCAATAAAACTCCAGATGAAATAATTATCAACTCGTAGCCAGCAACTGTGACAATAAGAGAAGCGGCAAAACAGACAGTGAGGAGCATTGATAGAAACGCTGAGAAACAGCTACATCCTGATAAGTAATTAATGAGAGATGAAGACTCTTCCAGTCTCAGATCAGACATAGGACGAGCGAGAATGTTAAAGGGCAGAATTACATTGTTCGACACAATACAAGACAGTCTCAAATAGCAGGCACGTTGATACAGTAAATTTGAGACTGTCATGGAATGTAGTTAGAGAGGTAGTAAGGTTGGAGGTGGTATATAGGATACATAGAATCAACATATAGAAGACAGAGGAAAACTCACGCTTTATCAGTTCCGTAGCTCCTGTAGTCCACTGCTGCAGAGATCCCCACCACAAGAGCAGGAAATACATAGCCACAGAGGTAGTAGTACTTTCTCCGGGAATGCTCTGTTTCAAACACTTCCACCAACATAAGATAAAGCTGAACACCCTCCAGACACAGCCAGGAGAAAGCTGAAAGGCTGAAGAAGTGCAGGAGACCAGCCAAAATGGGACATACCACCTTAAGGAAATAAAACATGGTCACCAACAGGATGGAGAAATTGCATGTTGGACGTTTATAGATGGAATTACAAATCAATGGATGTTAATTATACCTGGTACTGTGTTTTGTCGATACCAGTAAGGAAAAGAAGTTCGGCGAGGAACAGACTGACACAAAGATTCTTGTGAATGGTGTTTCTGTCAGTTTGGAGACCTCTCAAGAAGCAAAAGGTGGATATACAGATTCCAAGACACACCAGCGAGATCACTATTCCCACCCATGAGATGACGGAGAGAAGCAACTCGTTTATACGACCCTGTAACTGAGAGAACAGAATATCTTGTCATTGAGCAATATCTCCAAGCCTTTGTACAAATCTCCCTAAATAAAACGTAACAAGCAGCGGGATAGGTAACACCGGGACATACAGATATAGCAAGGCTCAGTTTTTCTTATTGCACTGTGTAATATCATATATTTTCTTGATCTCGGCTCTTGGTGTATTATTTTTTTTTTTCAAGAGTAAAATTTATTAAAGATTTGCATAAAAAACAAAGGCACAAACAGAGGCCAAAACACACACAAGTGTCTGGGCACAACATGTCTATAGGTAAGATGATAACAATTCAAATTAGTTCCAAGGTAGAGAATCGACAAGGCAGCTCAAGTAGGGTCTGTGGCACATCTACAATGGTGTGTGAACTATAGCTACAGCAAGTCCAACATGAGCAGGACTTGGTGTATTATTTGTGATTTTTACAAGAGATGTTATACATCATAGGGAATTATCAATCCCTAAAAGCTAAACATTTAGAGCCTAGCTTCATCTGAACAATAAAACCTTTACAGTGTAAAACCTTGTTCATAAATAAGAAAAACTCCCTAGAAATCAAATTGAAAGGACGAGTACAAGCAATATTCTATTAATGGTAAGAAATCTTAATCTTCTATAACAAAAAAATAAATCATGACTGTAACAGTAACTCACCATTAGTGTTGCTCGCGAATATTCGCAATTCGAATATTATTCGCGAATATCGCATATTCGCGAATTCGCGAATTTCGCGAATATAGCGCTATATATTCGTAATTACGAATATTCGTTTTTTTTTTTTTTTGTTTTTTTTTTTTCTTCACAGTACACATCACAGTGATCACCCCTCTCTGCTTCCAGCTTGTGTGGTGTAAAGAAGGCTGTAATACTACTGTGTGAGACTGCCATGCAGAAATTCGCATATGCGAAAATTAGCATATGCTAATTTTCGCATATACGAATTTTCGCAAATGTAAATTTTGTATACGATAATTTTTACATGATAATTTTCGCATACGCGAATGTTCGCATATGCGAAAATAAAACGGGAATATAACGAATATGCGAATATTCGCGAATATATGACGAATATTCGTCCATATATTCGCGAATATTCGCGAATTCGAATATGGCCTATGCCGCTCAACACTACTCACCATGTCTCTGTGGGCCATCAACACAGCAAAATTAGTTAGGTGGTTGCACGCACAGGTTGTATGGGTCTTGTTAGTATGCAGCAATCGACAACCCTGTGTTGACCAGAAACCCAGCATTGAGCGCTCAGAATAATTCCAGAAGGTGCAGTTGGCATTGAAGTGGTTCTTCGACTAAAAGAGAAAAATAGATATGTAAGGTAAACAAAGTATTAGTAATGTGTTTTCAATAGGGGAAGGGAAATAAGCAGCTTCCAGACTTATCTGCTGTTGGATGACCTCCCAGAGGAACAAAGGATGGGGCGTTTTAAAATATAATGCACCCAATCGTTCTCTCTCCTGCCGTCTGGAGAACCAGGAGAACCCTTATATAACATAACTGGCCAGCATTTATCTAACGTGTGTGCCCACTTTATCCCATATGGCACATAAAATTACCTCAATCTGCAATATCTACCACACCCCAGTCTCTCTGTTCTTCAAAAACAAACTTAGCTAAAACCTAATGAAGCTGCTGATATCGCAAAAATGTTCACTTTCCTTTTTATTTTATAATGGGACATTCCAACAACATTTAATGGTTGTAACCAACTTGAAAGGATTCCCAAAACCTTATAGTACTCATTAGGTGTACGGGTGCTGATACCTCTTCTGATTGCTTAAAGGGGTATTCCGCCCCTAGCATCTTATCTCCTATCCAAAGGATATGGGATAAGATGTCAGATCACCAGGGTCCTGCTGCTGAAGACCCCCGGGATCTTCGGTGCAGCACCCCGCTATCATTACTGCACAGAGCACACTCGCTCTGTGCGTAATGACGGGCAATACAGGGACCGGAGCATCGTTACGTCACGGCTCCACCCCCTCGTGACGTCACGGCCCGCCCCCTCAATACAGGTCTATGGGAGGGGGTGTGGCGGCCATCACGCCCCCTCCCATAGACTTGCATTAAGGGGGCGGGCCGTGACATCACAATGCTCCGACCCCTCTATCGCCGGTCATTACGCATAGAGCGAGTGTGCTCTGTGCAGTAATCATAGCGGGGTGCCGCAGCGGAGATCCCGGTGGTCCCCAGCAGTAGGACCGCGGCGATCTGACATCTTATCACCTATCCTTTGGATAGGGGATAAGATGCTAGGGGCGGAGTGCCCCTTTAAATTAAGATGCAAAAGTGTTCAGCTTGAAAAACACGTGGACAACAGATGCATAGAAAGTCTACACAGTCTGTACAGTGCATGCTTGGCTCATCAAGAAGTGCTGTGCCAAGCCGTTCAGAGACTAAGCGGCATAGTGCTTAGTTGGTCTCCTCTGCCCCTTTTTTTAAGCAATCTGTGGGAGACTCACCACCCAGATTGCCACTGATCACTATGACTTGTCAACCGTTTTTCCAAGGTCCTATGTCAAGTTTCAACAAATCCTTCAGTTTTTGCAGCTTCTAAACAATAGTTTCTTTACATTTTGCTTTATTTTGGTCTTCCACATTCAATGTAACCCTTTTCTCTTGTACATTTTTGCCTTCACCTGTAAATGTGGCAGCGTAAAAATAACAGGATCCATAAGGAAAACTCTGCTGGACTCTTTATTAATCGAGGCTGCAATGATTTGCGAGTTCACAACCAAAGAGTGTCCCGAGGAGCTGCCTTCTCCGCCAAAGCGTACAGTGGAATTCTCCGTGGACAGGAAGAGGCCCAAATTATTGTACAGGATGAAGACTACTTTCACAACCCCTAAGACAGAAAACCATGTAATTAAAAGGGACTTCAGTTATCGCAAAGTAAAAGAGTAAACATATTATACTACAAAGATATTACTTGGATATTTGCGTTTTATTGGAAGAAGACCTCTTTTCCATGGCATTATGTGTTGGCAACCAATCTGTTATCCTACATTTTGTAACCAAATTGCAGCAACACCAATTTCAACTTTTTTTTTCACAATATCACCAACTTAAGATTTTTTTCTTTTTTGGTTTAAAGGGCACCTGTCACTTAAACAAACTTTTCACATGTCACAGATATATGTCAAAAGTTTTGATCTGTCAGGGTCTCAGTGCTGAGACCCCTACTAATCAGGAAAAAGAGCTGGGATAAGCAAGCGGTAGCACGAGCCCCCAAAGACTTATAATGAAGTAATGAGACAAAAATAGCTGAAAGCTCGGAAGTTAAGCATGCTACTGCTTGCTTATCCCTGTTCGTTCTCCTGCTTGATGTCAAAATTTTTGACGTCTCGGGGAAATATCAAATTTTTTATTTTTTTTCAAAATATACCTATTACTTGTTGGCTATTTTTTTGAGCTATGTAGAAAAGTTGGAATGTAATTGTATCGAGCCAATGTTCATGTTTTCGATATTTTTTTTATTTATAATCCATGTTTTTTTTTCTTGCACCTGAAGCTTTTAAACAATATACAACTGCAAAACGTAGAGTATAATTTATGTAATGATGTCAAATAGATAACATAACTATACAGAGAAACAGAACTTAATAAAGTCACATCTCACCATTGCGACTGTTCTGCTTGATGGAATTGGCAGACAGCTGGATAGAGCTGACACTGTGATTGTCTTGAGGGAAGATCAGCTCGGAGACAGGGCCATCGGTGTTTATGACGGAAACTTCCAGCACTATGAGAAGACATGGAAAAGTTAGAGATCACACAGATTGTCGGGAGGAAACCACAGAACAAACATAATTTATTTGGGACTAAAGAGACAGGTTTCTTCCTCCTGGAGGCTCGCTATTTTATTTTATTTTTTTACCATGGAGCATTCCCTGTAAGACTCCATACCTGGCACTGTGAGCAGGGCTGTATTTACAACTCATGTTGCCCCAGCACTCGGAATGAATGTGCCCCATTAGGGTGATTTCAATAATGTCCGAATTTTTTCATGCAGATCTGTCACAAGTACAGACCAAAACCGCATGTTACATGCAGATTTTATTGCAGATTCACCATGAATTTGACCCCTAACACAGAAAGTAATACAATCAATCACAAAGCTACAACATAATAGATAAGCTAACCTATATTGCCCTTATGCAAATATACTAGTGATGTCCCGATACCGGTAATGGCGCCGATAATAGACATGGAGTGGAGGAGGACCTGCCGCTTGATAAAATTACGTAATCGCACAGAGTGCAGGAAAAGGTCCTGCACCACTAGCAGAGCAGAGGAGGCAGAGGCCTCAGTGCGGGAGTGGAGGGTAGGTGAGTGGAAGGAGGTACCCTTCCTACCTGACTACCTTACTACTGGGGGCTTCTACCTAAAAGGGGAGTATTCCTTACCTACCTACTGGGGGCTTTAATCTAATAGAGGAATTCTCTACTTGCCTATCTTATGAAGGATTCTACCTAAAAGGGGAGGATTCCCCATCTACTGGGAGCTCAGCCTAATACTGGGTTCCCTACTTGCCTATCTTCTGGGGGCTTCTACCTAAAGGGAAGGATTCCCTAAGTATCGGCACTCGTACTTTGTCTTTAAAAAATGGTATCGGAACATCCCTAAAATATACCATAAATAACACAGAGTAATAATTACATTTAAAAACTATTTGATTCGTAACCATAATAAAACATATACACAATTAGAATATTATGGATGGAGGTGCTAAAGGATATACAAGTAAATAATCAACTGATGGTAAGCTAGACACCAGGCAATAATAAAAACAAGTCAAACACTGAGCATCAAAACCCCCCAGGTGCAATAATTACTAAACTAATTCACATATAAGTTAGTGCTGGGCGATATACCGGTATGTTTTTTTCTGATCAGAACTTCTGCAGTGCCCGCGGCCCACTGGCTTTCAGCGCTTGCAGGGGGAGGTGACAGCTTCCGTTCTCCGTCCTGCGCCCGCGACTCACAACTCATTCATTTCCAGTGGAAAGGGGTACTCCCGTGGAAAACTTTTTTTTTTTCCAATTAACTGGTGCCAGAAAGTTAAACAGATTTGTAAACTACTTCTTTAAAAAAAAATCTTAATCCTTCCAATACATTTTATGGACTGTATATTACAGAGGAAATGCTTATCTTTTTGGATCTCTCTGATGTCATGACCACAGTGCTCTCTGCTGACCTCTGCTGTCCTTTTTAGGAACTGTCCAGAGCAGCATATGTTTGCTATGGGGATTTTCTCCTGCTCTGGACAGTTCCAAAAAATGGACAGCAGGGGTCAGCAGAGAGCACTGTGGTCATAACATCAGAGAAATCCAAAAAGAAAAGCATTTCTTCTGTAGTATACAGCCCCTAAAAAGTACTGGAAGGATTAAGATTTTGAATAGAAGTGATTTACAAATCTGTTTAAGTTTCTGGCCCCAGGTGATTTATAAAAATAAAAAAAAAGCTTTCCATGGGAGTACTCCTTTAAATATACCCTAACCCACCCCCTTATGTGAAGGTGGGGCTTTTTGTCGATGAAACTTGGTACACATGCTACTCATTTGTCAACTTAAAATATAGGATTGTTTAACCCTAACCCACCCCCTATGCAGGGGTGGGGGGTTTGGTCTGAGGTCCCATGTAAGTCTATTCATTTCCAAAACATTTCCTGATCACTTTACTCTCTGGACTTTGAAGCATACTGTTGTCTGTCAGGCAGGTGCAAAATGTGTTAATGCGGGTGACTGAATATCAGGTCGGAATATGATGACAGGATAGGAGGAGGAGAGCGTCATTGTTGCTTTTTCCCTTTTTCTTCCAAGGTTTATGTAGGAAGAATGGGCAATGTTGGGTACTCAGCTAGTATATACACATACATAGAGTACAGTATATTCATCTAAAGTGCATAATGCAGTATTAAGTGCATTTTAATTACCCTGCTAATTGCCCATATAGAGAAAGGCCTCAAATATTGTTTCCAATCTCAAAGGGGGATGAAGAATAAATTGCCTATTGCATGAATAGGGATGTCAAGAGCCCTCCACCTTACCCTCCAACAGATTTTTTCCAGCCATGCATTATGCACTTTAAATGAATATAAATTTACTTTATATATATATATATATATATATATATATATATATATATATATTGTTCATTATATTGGTTTCTTTTTAAGCACAAGTACTATCTTGTTGATAGTAGCTATTTACCTACATGTGGTTTAGCTTTGTAATTTTGGTTCCTGGGATTGAGTCAGTACAACTGGGTTTTGTTTTATATTTATCAATTTATGAATCTTTGATGCTCATTATTTGACTTGTTTTCATTATTGCCTGGTGTCTAATTTATCATCGATTGATTATTTACTTTTATGTCCTGTAGCTCCTCTATCCATTTTGTTTCGATGTCTCATTGTGTATGGATTTTTTTAGGGGTACTTGGATGTCTTATGATTTCTTATAAAATAGATTGTAAGATTTTGTAGTGGTAGCCTTTCAGGTAGGTGTGTATATAATGGGCATGCTGCAGAGCTGCAGGTAAATTTTACAGCGCATTCCCCGTGATCAGCTAGTTCTCCTTCAAGCCATCCATGTTATTCAATGAAAACAAAAAGTGAATGCGATACAGCTTACACGGGCGATGTAAATACAGTGTTGTGAGCCAGGATATCCTGTGGTTGGGGGATAAGCTAATCGTGGCTGGAGTTCTCCTTTAAGTGCCACCCCCATCAAAACTGCTTCCTTAGACAGAGGCCCTAGGGCGTGGCAAGTATGGTCCTTACTGAGAGTCAATAGATTGGGAGTTGTAGTTGGGTTCTTACTACATGACATGTAGTTAACGAAAATTATTATCTAGATATTTTTTTTTGTATGGATTAGAGCCAGATACCAACACATGTTCTTTATTCCTTATCTGCTTCTATTTTCTGATTGTAAATTTTTTAAATTTCATTCTTTACCTGAGCTAATTTTAACAGCATTTAGAGATATTCCTTACAGCAAGCCCCATGGACATATACAACATGAATGGGATATGTTTCTGGGTGTGCACTGTGACTTCAAGGAGGGGAAGGCTGAGCTGTGAGCTTCAGCTATTGTGAAGATCCTCTCTTATCTATCTACTGGTGACATCTCTCTCTGTAATGTTGTACAGATTACTTTCCAGCATGAAGTCTCAGCTTAGTTGTAGGCCTAGTGGCGTACATTTCCTTTAGATGATATAGAAAATGCTTTTTAGGCCAATCTATTTCAGCCTACCTTGGCCTTAGACTACCTTAGTCATTGTTAGTCTCTGTTCCCAAGAACAAATACGTGACAGACCAATTGTAAGTCAATGAGGTCAGTAAGTCAACAGGATCCATTAGGATTTGAAGCAAAATGATTAAAATATAGGGCCTGTCATGGATGCTTTAAAGGGGTACTCCGCCCCTAGACATCTTATCTCCTATCCAAAGAATAGGTGATAGAATGTCAGATCGCGGGGGGGTCCCGCCGCTGGGGACCCCCGGGATCTCGGCTGCAGCACTAACCTGTTGCTACTTCCGGAAATGCTGGAGGCTTCGGCTCCCGACCACGGTGACGGGAGATCATGACGTCACGACTCCGCCCCCGTTTGACGTCACGCCCTGCCCCTCAATGCAAGTCTATGGGAGGGGGCGTGACAGCCGTCACGCCCCCTCCCATAGACTTGCATTGATGGGGCAGGGCGTGACATCACACGTGGGGTGGAGTCGTGACGTCACGATCTCCCGTCACCGTGGTCGTGAGGCGTTAGGATGCCAGAAGCAGCAACAGGTGGGTGCTGCAGCCGAGATCCCAGGGGTCCCCAGCGGCGGGACCCCCCCCGCGATCTGACATCTTATCCCCTATCCTTTCGATAGGGGATAAGATGTCTAGGGGCGGAGTACCCCTTTTACACCATCACCCATGATACCAGTCTGATCAGAGCCTGTACTTAATGGTGTGTTTACAGAATGGGTGACAAATTGATGGGGGGAAAAAGGCCCAAAATAATACAATATATAACATACCAAAACAGCAAACTTATACTAATGAATTATTTGTTAGATGATACATTGTTAGGACAAAAAATATGTAAATCTGTGTTGCTTGTCAATACGGAGGCATAGTCTAGCACAGTGGTCTCCAACTGGCTGTTCTTTACCTGAAGCCTTTGCAGGAATGTTGTCGGTCCGAGTATAGTTTTTGGCTGTCCTGACCACAAAAACTGAGGGCGAGGAATGCTCAGCACTTCAATCTTTTAAACTTCTCTTATTTCAGTGAGAACTTTACTTTAAAATATTGAATGGAATACTTTTTATTTTTATATTACACAAATATAAATGCCTTACCAACATTAGGCTTAGCAGTCTGAAAGCGTGCAGGTTCCTTGACATTATCAGCCACCAGGAATGCCCCTTCTTCCAAAATGTCCAGTAACATGGTAGCCGCATGTTCTTGTTCTGTGACATTCATATCTCTCCATGAAAGTAGCGCTTCTGGGCGTAAAAGGTTATCCACTGTCTCTACCACCGCCTGAACAAATAATTTACACACAGAATAATAAATATCCTCAACAGTAGCTACCTGCTATGGTACTGTATTGTGGACTGACTATAACAGTAGATGTCACAGTATGTCAGGACACCATCATGTAGAACACTACTGTTTTATACTGTTACCTTGATGTAATCCTTGCACGTTCTCTCCCTCTTGTGCATCTGTAAAATAATAATAAAAAAAAAAAAAGAGGTTAATTAATTGGCCTAAATAAAACCTATGTGGGTCCGCTCCAGAATAAATTATGTATATATAGAAAAAACTGAAGTCGACACTGTTCACACATGACGCAGCATAGAGGCAAACTCGTTGGGTGTGCAATGGGTATATGCCGAAGGATATACAAAATGGTACAGCGACTCTATTTCTCAAAGGGAGCGGCTGTCATTTGACAGCTCTCTTCTCTTGCTAGGAAGGCATCTGCATCCCGGGTGGCAGTGCTGATGAAGGGCGCATGCGCCTGAAACGCGTCTGATCTGCTGGTTGTTTGTACCGTTTTTACCGTGAGTTAACAAAATCTGGATTTTCTACTTACCCACGCTGGATTGCCGTTCTTGCGTTTGGCAGTGTTTTAGTGTCTGTGGTGGTTGTCTCGTATGGAAAGTATGTTTTGATGCTGAATTATTAACAAGTAAGCCAATGAGAAGATGAGTAAGATAAACGTATAGGGAGGAATGTATCATAGATATAGGCTGTGTACTTTGCTTTGAATTGTCGGAATATTTTGCACAGCCCTCACACTGCGCAAAATATTTGCAACTTACAAGAGATATATATATATATATATGCGATTCACACTGGCTTTAACTTTTTTGACAGGGTCTATATTATGTGATGAATTTATTAACTGCAACTTTTCAAATTTTCCAGCAAAAAAAATTGCATTCTGATACCACACAATAATTTTTAAGCTTAAAGGGTTATATTAAAGTTCTATATATATATATATATATATATATATATATATATATATATATATGTATAATCAACTGGCTCCAGAAAGTAAAACAGATTTGTAAATGACTTCTATTAAAAAAATCTTAATCCTTTCAGTACTTATGAGCTGCTGAAGTTGAGTTGTTCTTTTCTGTCTAAGTGCTCTCTGATGACACGTGTCTCGGAAGCTGTCCAGAGTATAAGCAAATTCCCATAGCAAATCTATTCTGCTCTGTGCAGTTCCTGAGACAAGCAGAGATGTCAGCAGAGAGCACTGTTTCCAGACAGATAAGAACAACTCAACTTCAGCAGCTGATAATTATTGGAAGGATTAAGATTTTTTTAATAGAAGTAATTTACAAATATGTTAAACTTTCTGGAGCCAGTTGATATATATAAGAAAAGTTTTTTCCTGGAATGCCCCTTTAAATAAAGGGTCGGTGTATTATTTAGGTCATGAAAAAAACAAGCCCCCCTGATGAAGCGAAATGTGCGTTGGGACATGTGGTCTCCTCCTATATTTTTTTATACATGAATATTGAGCACATTGTAGCAATACTCCTTGCATATTTTATACCTATATCTATATATTCTGAAATGGACCTTGGACAATAGTAATGGGTAATTATGCCATGGAGGGACCTTTTTTTGACTACTCTGTTTTTTTTATTCATTTATGCTAATAAAAGATACATTTGTAGTGTAGTAAGTATTATAATGCTGTGTGTATTAAATATGAATTTTTAAGCTTTACAGCAAAAAAGTAAAATTCATACTTCACACACGGGGTGGTTTATTTTTCAGCTTAAATTTAGGGATGGTGTACTGCAGAGGTCTCCAAATTGTCAACCTCAAGATGTTGCATAACTGTGGAGTGGTAGTTTTGCAACAGCTGCAGGTCCACAGTTTGGAGACCAATAGTTTACTTTATGGCTTATGTACTATCGGTGCACAGGCCATGAAATAGATCAGGCATCCAACTAATGATAAATTGAGCAACATACTCGTAGCACAAGAAACTGAGCAAATGATAAATGCCCCCCCCATTGTTTAAAGACTCCCCTATAGTCTACATACCCTATTGTAATTTTTCCCAGCACTCTCTCTTTCAATAGGTCTCAGGGCTTGTAACTGAGCATCAAGAATATCCACCAGCTGTTCCAGAAGCCGTACAGATGAAGTGACATCCCCCGCATAAATCTGTCCACGGGTGTGACGGGCTAATTCTCCTGCAATGTTAGCAGCGTTCTCTCCGCTCTTAATCTTAGGGGGGGGGGGCAGATTATAAAAAGAGAAGTGAAACGTTAGTAGAAATAAATTGTGGAGATATAAAAATGGAAGATGGATTATACTTCTAGACTTACATAATCTTAGGAACAAAGAAAGGTTCGATAATACAAGATTCAAGTAGGGAAATAAATAAAGAGACAAAAGCTCGCTCTGTATGAGTGTAGCATCTGCCACCCACATATACTCCTTACCTTCTGCGCCACTTGATTGACCCAGGGAGAAGTGCAGTTACTTAGATCTGGGCCGCGAGGGTTCCATACCGCCAGTGTGTGCAAACAGAGAAACGAGGCGATGCCTGAGGAAACGGATACAGAGATGAGATCTTAAAAAGAAAGAATATTCTGTGTTCTGATTCTAGATCAGTTAGGGGAGTTGCTGCCTGCAGAAGAATTGGAAGTTTATCAACTACGATGATTTCTAATAATTTTTTTGTGTGTAAATGCGTTAATAGAAAACATTTCATAACATTAAAACCAGCTGCCTAATACTGTGGCTATCCAGCCGTATACATAGTAAGCTGTGATGCATTGTATATTCTAACCTGTTTCTATTCTGATCAGTAAGGCCGGGTTCACAAAGCAGAATTTCTGAGCAGAATTCTTCTCGGAAATTCCAGTGCAGCAGCCTCCCATTGTTTTCAATAGGATTCTGCTGCACCATGAATTCTGTCGCAGAAATGCAAATCTCGGACACTGCCGAAAGAGTGAACATGTGTCATTCCTTCAGCTGATCCACTCAGAAATGCATTGTCGTCTGTGGGAAAGGCAATATAGCCACATGGTCCTAGCACTGGCAACTAGAGATGAGCGAACTTACAGTAAATTCGATTCGTCACAAACTTCTCGGCTCGGCAGTTGATGATTTTTCCTGCATAAATTAGTTCAGCTTTCAGGTGCTCCCGTGGGCTGGAAAAGGTGGATACAGTCCTAGGAGACTCTTTCCTAGGACTGTATCCACCTTTTCCAGCCCACCGGAGCACCTGAAGGCTGAACTCATTTATGCAGGATAAGTCATCAACTGCCGAGCGGAGAAGTTCGTGACGAATCGAATTTACTGTAAGTTCGCTCATCTCTACTGGCAACCCTCACAATCTCCAGATGGAAATTTTCTGAATAGAGATTCCACTGTGCCAACCTGTCCTAACTGTTTCAGCAATTTATGTTCTAGTCGCTCTTCTGTGGGGTTTACAGTATAGTTCAGCACAATATCAGTGCTATAAAATTGACGGCTCGACGCTTCTTCATGGATGCAAAATAAAATAATGTCCCGAGCGAAATTAGGCATTAGTAGCTTTTATTAAACAAAAATGCAAAGACTTTTGAATTCAGAGCTAATTCTTTGCTGGACCAATTTTTGAAGGCAGTGATCATTATATGCAGGGAACACCCTACAAGTAATTTTTTATTGCTTTGACCCAATCATCTAGACATCCCAATTTGGCCAATGCCAAAGCTGTCGAGATCCTTACACTTGCCCATTTTATTTTCAACACACCAAAAACTGACTGTTCCCTTGCTGCCTAATAAATCCCACCCCTGGAGAGGCGCCTTTGTCATGAGATAATGTATATACTTCACCTATTAATACTTATAGGAGGGGATTTAACAAAACTGGTATTTCCCTGGGGCACGCATCTTGATAATCCAGGCACATGGGAGGAAGCCTCAGAAATCTTAACCAACTCTGAGCTGGCAGAGACATTTTATCCAATTTTTGCCTGCCAGCAAAGTACCGGGGCGTGTGGTCTCCTCCTTCGCATGCCGCTGACTGGGGACTGGAGTGCTGATCGGCCTCCCTTTGCTGGGGACCTATGTTTCTATTCTCTAACAGCAAGCAGAAGACTTGAAAATGGGGAGCAATTCATACACATAGTACATCAGAAAGTTGTATAACTGTTATACAATTAGTACATTTTCCTTACATTAAATTTGCAAATAACTTAAAAATGGCTAAAATATCAACTTACCACGGGTGCCCTTGGGACATGGCCTCTCTACTCGCATGCCTTGCTGGGTTGCTGGCCATTGTACTTTTCTTTCCTCACGGGCTGGGCAGAAAATCTCTGGATGTGGATTATGATTCGAGGGAGGAAGACCACGCGTACCAGGGGTAGGAGGAGGATCATGGCCTACTTGATTTATAGCGCCTATTGGATGTGTTGTGAGGGGTTGCCGGCGGACAGTAGT
Source organism: Hyla sarda (assembly GCF_029499605.1). Lineage (NCBI taxonomy): Eukaryota > Metazoa > Chordata > Amphibia > Anura > Hylidae > Hyla > Hyla sarda. The sequence continues at coordinate 47,049,866 of NC_079192.1, read as the reverse complement.
GGTGGCAGAAGGTAGAGTAGTGACCGTCACTGGAGGTGGAGGTAGAGTAACGGTGACCACAGATGGGGTGGGAGTAACTGGACCTAGAATGTCAAAAGTAAAACAGGAAATATGGATTTACAAAAAATAAAAATATTGACAAAAAATTGCTTGTAGTCAGTCCCACTTGTACAATTTCCCCATGTGTGTTGGGGATGATAACTATCATTGTTTTTTTTTTATGGTTTGGAGATGTAATATATCAATTCTTTGATTCTTTACAGTCACAAAATATAATAACCCTATATATGGTTAACAGGTAGGAAGATTTGTCAGCAGCCACTATTCTCATCCCCCTCGAAAAAAATAAAAGTAGATATAAAGCCGATTCTCTTCAGCCCTTATACCATCAATGCCCTAGGCACCAGCCTCCTGGAGTACAGAGCCGGGAGCCTTGGCATGATATGATGTGTCGCAGTTGGAATTAAATATCCTCTATAAGGGAATCAAATAACTTCAGGAAACATCTCCCTATAGCCAGTGGCTCTTCTACTACGATTGCACCCGTACCATTACCATAGCATAATAAAGCAGAGGATTAACAGTTTTATTGGATTTTGGGAATGCACTGGAAATAAATATCAACTCATATGAACTCATGAATATTTTGGGGAAGGCAAGCATTGGACTTTTATATATATTTTTTTTCTGAAAAAGAAATACATCTGAAAGTTTAACGCATCCCTCCAACCCCCTCCCCGTTTAGAGCTTTCATGCATCGGCACTAGGCTGAGATTACTATTAACATTTATTTAATAGTGTTTGTAATAATACAATACTCTGTCATGCAGCATAAAATGCTCATTGAGTATATGATGTTGCAATCTCCCATTTACAGGCAATAGAGTAATAACAGATAATAAGGAAGGGCATCTGTCATAAACGGTTGTAAACATAACAATAATTGTTAATGAAGCATATAGGAAAAGCAGTGGTTACTGATTATTATTATTATTTCTGATTAAACGCCACTGAAAGACATGTGCACCAATATTTAGTTACATGGGAAGGATTATCCACATGTAAACATTTTCAGTTTTATAGATATATTGCAGTGTATGCCCAAACTGCCAACATCCTGATGAAACGGCATAACTAAAGGAGGGGCACAGATTGTGCTTGAATCCAGGCACTAATGCCCTAAAAGGTCATTTTACCCCAAACAATATAACTACAGTGATCCTCTGGTTCTCACTAAAAATTCTACTCAACATGCCTAAAGTACCTAGTGCCCTCCATTTTTTTTAGTCCTTCTGCCATGAATCTACCAATTCCGAGTCCCTTTTAAAAAAGTTGGTCATTAAAGGGTACCTCTCATCAAATAAACTTTTGATAGATTTTAGATTAATGAATGTTGAATAACTTTCCAATAGCATGTTAATGAAAAATATGCTTCTTTCTATCGTATTTTTCCCGATCAGTCCTGTCAGCAAGCATTTCTGACTCATGCTGGAGTCCTAAACACTCAGAGCTGCCAGCCTGCTTTGTTCACAGCCAAACAGGCTGTGAACAAAGCAGGCTGGCAGCTCTGAGTGTTCTCCTTTGTGAACAAAGCAGACTGGCAGCTCGTAGTGTTTAGGACTCCAGCATGAGTCTGAAATGCTTGCTGCCAGGACTGGTAGGGAGACCCCTAGTGGTCATTTCTTCAAAGTGGAAAATTAAATAGAAAGAAGCATATTTTTTTTTATAACATGCAATTATAAAGTTATTCTGCATACATTAATCTATAATATATCAAAAGTTTTTTTCATGAGAGGTACCCTTTAACACAGGAGGACATGTCTTAGATCAGTGGTCCCCAACCCAGTTGGTCCTCTAACATTCCGTTTTTTTTTTGTTTTGTTTTTGTCACTTCAAAATTCAAACCCTGAACTGTTTGTTTGCCTTGAGGATGGAGTTGGGTACTTCTTTCTTAGACTACAGAAACACACTGAAAGATGGCCACCATATGAGAACGCAGAGAAGACCAGCAATGGTGGATCAGAATCAGAAGGACTACAAAGGTACTTTTAATATATATTCTTCATGTTTATGTTACATTATTATAGAAAACCAAAGGTTCGCTCTAAGGTCTTTTTTTACTTGACATCACTTGGGATCAATTGTTCGAAAAATCGTTGAGTGAGGATCTGAGTCATTTTCTCCCTGCTTGGCTAGGAGCATCAGTGTTGCTTAGTGACAGCTTATGTCAAACACAGGCCCGAGGCATTAATGTTTTGTGCAGGTCTCACTATGCGCAGCATTTACATTTACCGTTTATACCACCAAAAATAATTGATGGAGATCAATGAAAACCACAGGTTTACACCAGCCAACTAGTAAAAATGTGCTTTTAGTCTTTCATTAACTTAGTTTAAAGGTAATGTACCACCTAGGTTTTATTTTCTAATAAGAGATAAATACTGCAGCATGTTCTTATTTTCTAATCTGTTTCTATTTTCTGACCGCAATTTTTTATTGTTTTTATTTTTTTTACACATTATTAGGGGAAGCCATCAGCTGTTTTAACAGCAAATAGACCTATGATTTACAGCAGATCCCATGGACATAGGCAATTATAAACTGAATCTGTCCCATTCACATAAATGAGAAAGGTGTCTGGGCATGCTTGGTGACTTTTGCAGAGGCCTTTCTATAAAGAGAGGCAGGCTGATCTGTAAGCAACAGCTATCGTGTGTAGCTCTGTTATTTATCTACTGGCGTCACCTTCACTTTAAATCTGGTCTGTGATGATAAGGATGATACTGCTGGGAAGAGATTTATACAGAACAAGAAGCCTCGGCTTAATTTTAGACCTAGTGGCCAGAAAGGAAGCTGAAATGATTTCAAGATTATTGTAAAATATAGATAGTAAAAAGGAAAATTGGTCACAGCATAGAAATAATAAAGAACACTTATTGCTCTTACTATTCTGGGGAAGTCTTGGCAATCTGTTGTGTACTTTTTTTATGGTCAAACTTGTGTGCCTTCTATGTCTGTTTTGGTTAATATAAAAAGGGGCAACTCAGATGTTAGAACATTTAAATGCAGCTCAGATGTTGTCTGGGATCTTTAAAGGGGTATTCCGCCCCTAGACATCTTATCCCCTATCCAAAGGATAGGGGATAAGATGTCAGATCGCCGCGGTCCCACTGCTGGGGACCCCTGGGATCCCCGCTGCGGCACCGTGCTATCATTACAGGACAGAGCAAGTTCGCTCTGCACGTAATGATGGGCAATACAGGGGCCGGAGCATCGTTACGTCACGGCTCCGCCCCTCGTGATGTCACGGCCCGCCCCTTTCAATACAAGTCTATGGGAGGGGGCGTGGCGGTCATCACGCCCCCTCCCATAGACTTGCATTAAGGGGACGGGACGTGATGTCACGAGGGGCGGAGCCATGATGTCACGCTGCTCCGTCCCCCGTATCGCCCGTCATTACGCACAGAGCGAACTCGCTCTGTGCTGTAATGATAGCGGGGTGCCACAGCGGGGATCCCAGGGCTCCCCAGCAGTGGGACCGCGGCGATCTGACATCTTATCCCCTATCCTTTGGATAGGGGATAAGATGTCTAGGGGCGGAATACCCCTTTAAATTTCAGTGTGGGATACAGGCTTAAAGAGAAGTAAGCAGCATGGAAAAAGTTTTTTTAATATGGTCAGATGTACAATGTTTAAATTCAAATTATAGATATTTATAGCGGTTGTTTGGGTATTCTGAGTTTGTGAGTTCCAGAAGCTGGAGAATAGATACAGGCAGAATGCTGGAGGAACTAAAATGTTAGCACATTATCCAGACATTCAATTGATATAATTTTGTATTGTGTAATACATCATACTGCCTGTGGTGGCACTGCAGGAATGTTAGGAAACTTTGCTGCAATCACTGCTGCTCTATCTACACAAACTTCTTCTCTTTTTTTCTTTCTGTTTATTACAGCTTGCTTAAACAGGATGGGAATATTATACATTTATAATATGTAAAGGTATCAAGCCGATTCCGGTGTAAGACCGCAGTGGCCACCTACAGTCTCGAGAACGAGGACCTCAGTCTCCGGTTATGATGGAATGGCTGATCATGCATGCACGCCGCTGCTTTATTAAGTCTCTTCTGGAAGCAGCCTAACACTGTACTCAACTGTTTCTACAGCTCCCATATAGAATGAATAGAACAGTAGCGTGCATGCGCGACCCCCTGCTCCATTCTAATGGGAATCTGGGGTCCCAGAGATCGAACACCTCTGTGATCCTGTGGACAGGGGATAACTTTAAAATAAGGGAAAACCACTTTAATTCCTTAAAGGGGTACTACTGTGCTGACAACTTATCCCCTATCTAAAGGATAGGGGATAAGTTGCCTGATCACGCGGGGTCCTGCCGCTGGGGACCCCCGCAATCTCGCAAGCAGCTCCCCGCTCTCATCAGGCCCAGGAGCGAACATCGCTCTGGGTCTGATGACTACCGATCACGGGGTCGGAGTATCGTGACGTCACGGCTCCGCCCGCATGTGACTTCATGCTCCGCCCCCTCAATGTAAGTCTATGGCAGGGGGCGAGACAGCTGTCTCGCCCCCTGCCATAGACTTGCATTGAGGGGGCAGAGCGTGACATCACACGGGGCGGAGCTGTGACATCACGATCACCGGCCCCGTCATCAGACCCGGAGCGGATGTTCGCTCCGGGGCCTGATGAGAGCGGGGTGCTGCCTGCTAGATCGCGGGGGTCCCCAGCGGCGGGACCCCGCGTGATCAGGTAACTTCTCCCCTATCCTTTAGATAGGGGATAAGTTGTCAGCACGGTAGTACCCCTTTAACTTTGGTCCCCAGTTGAGGGATTATGAAAACCATCTGTCAACTCAATTCTTTGGATGAAATTATAATTGATAAAAATGAATACCGCTATGGATAATTTAGTTGATAAATCTTATGTTTTTATAGACAACATCCATCTGTTGTAATAAAAAAAAACATAAGTTAAAAATGTGTTGGGCACGTAAGAAAATGCTTCTCAGCAGGTGGTCATTATTGGGAACTTTGTAAACAATACATAATCTTGTTAATCATACAAGTGCTAAAGCCGTAACAATTAATTTAATAATAACTGTGAGGTATTTATTTCAATATGTCCATCTTTTCTTAAATATTTTATTTTATTTTTTTAAAAGTTAATATCTAAAAAATATTGAAAGTGATCTGCATTTAAAGCAGGAAGCTCTGGATTTTGTGGTGAAGACGACAGCGCTGACAATAGGTTTTTTACATGTCCAATGCAACTTATTATGCAGGATTGAGTCGGTCCTCACACATAGCAAAGAACACGAGTTGTACAGTTGTCCATTACTTGAGAATAGGGCATTGACAAAGCAAACCTTTAAATGCTATGAATGTCCCCGGAATCGGAGAAGGTTGACAGCTGTAAGATAATATTTGTTTAACAATGCCACGGGAGCACCCGTCTTTCAGATTGGGTTATACTAGAACAATAGGTCAGGTTTATTTCTTTACGGCTGAAGGAATCAAGGGCAGTACAGGGGCGCAGAGGATTCAGGATGCAGGCAGAAGTTTAGCAAATCAATCAGACAGTTCCCCGAGCATAACATGAATCTGTTATCTATAACTAACATCCTTTCCATGTACACAATGAAAATACAAGTTGAGCATATACATATAAAAAGACTCTGCAAAACTTAGGACTCTTGTTTTGTGGAGATACTGAAAATCCACAGAATGTGACTTATTATTTTGACAGAGGCAGTCATCATTTGGCTCTGCTAGATGCAGCCTTGGTGTTAGTAACGCTCTGGTAATACTGGCAGCTTGCCATTTTACCGGACCGGCAGGTCAGCCTGCCATTGTTTTAGGTCAGTTAGAGTTGTGATCATGGGAGATAATATTCTGCGGCAGACATTAGATTTTCTGTCTAGTAATCCTATCGAAGGACATTGCAGTCGGCTCAAAATGATTCATAATATAGAACAGAAATTTGCATCTAAAGATAAAGAAAATATAATAGAAATGTTATATATGTGTCAGGTTGTATCATCTGAATAGTAATAACTTAGAATGTTTTGGGTGGGACATGTTCAACTAACAATAACGTTAGAGGAAGGTAGAAATCAGCTGACCACTTGTAGATGTACCGCCACTGTAGATAAGGGTCCGGAAGCACGAACGCAGGGAAACCGCTCTTCCCCGTGGTATCAGAGGAACGAAGGTAGAAGACAAGATCCACCTCCCAGGTGCATTAGGAAAGGAGTTAAAACTTAGCCTTTAATAAATCCATTTAAAAAGTTATATGTACGAGGGTACAAAATTCTGTGACATGTCACATTAAAAACGTGATAGAACGCCGACGCGTTTCGAGACTGAGCTCTTCATCATGGCATTGATTAAGAGCTCAGTCTTGAAACGCGTCGGCGTTCTATCACGTTTTTAATGTGACATGTCACAGAATTTTGTACCCTCGTACATATAACTTTTTAAATGGATTTATTAAAGACTAAGTTTTAACTCCTTTCCTGATGCACCTGGGAGCTGGATCTTGTCTTCTACCTTTGTTCCTCTAACAATAACTTTGTATTATGCTTCACTGAAGGTACTTCCTCAATACATTAGTCATAGTTGGTGATTCCACTACAATACGTGGTGACTTTTTGTCAGTGTAGATATCAGTAATGGAACTGTTAATATCACAGCTTGAAAACATCCACATAGCTAAAATAATAGTTTCTTGTTAAATTTCATTTGACAAATAATGATTTTGGTTGAATGAATCCGCTTTGATCAACTTAGACAAATATTTGGTGAACTTTAAAGTTATACAACTTAAGAGAAAAGAATGAGGCTGCACTCACCAATATTTTCTTCTGTGCTTTGTTCACTGAACGACATGGGGGTTACAAAAAGCGGGTGCTTCCGTAATGCAGAGCGACATATGTTTCGCGCGTTCAGCGCCTCATCTGGCTCAACGAGCCAGATGAGGCGCTGAACGCACAAAACATATGACCTCCCCTATGTCTGGCTCATGTTTTCAAAAGGAAAACATAAGAAAGCCACAACCAGCCACTTTTTTTTTTAATCTCCCTTGAGAACAAAAGGATTTGGTATTGAAATTTAACATGCCCGTTCACTCTTTCCTTTTATCTGAGGAATGTCAGGAGGCCCACATACACATAAGATAGGTGAATGGTCCAGCAGAGGTTGCCAGGTTTAGATAATGTTTCTGTAAAGTGTACAGAAGCCTTTAGCCTCACAATTATTGATGTCCTATAACACAGGTAAAGAGACAAAGACCGGCACTGACGTCTCAGATTTAGGCAATCTCTAACAGCCTCTGGCAATCAGCCACAAAACACAGCGCTACAGGGAAGCAGGTTCCTGACTGTAACAAAACAGGGTGCTCAATCCTCCAGAGCAAAACATGCATAGTCCATAGTACAAAAAGAGAGGTGAGGAGGCACTCACCTTAAAACCGTGAGTGCCTCCTCACCTCTCTTTTTGTACTATGGATTGATGTCCTATAACAACCACTTTTTAGGGTTGGCCATCTATGTCTTTGGTATTAACTCTGGACATACAATCTTCAACAGAAAAGAGAATAAATGAGAAGTAAAAATCCACATCAAGCATCTCTAGTTTTTCGTTTGTGCAAGGATCAGAAACGGTGTTACCTGTACTGCTTCCTCATGCTCCACTTCTGCCCGATACACTTCTTATAAGGTTACCTTTCAAGAAGAGAAGGGTGGGTTCTATGTGGCGATCCATGCCTGCACCCGATGAACAAAAGCTGCATCATGTCACCACACCATCAGAAAAGCATTGTGTAGCTATTGGACATAGTACCTGCCCTCTCATCTTGGAAGGAGGAAGTGGAGCAGAACAGGTAATACTTTTTCTGCTCCCTGGATAACCCCTTTAAAGGGGTACTACAGCCCTAAGACATCTTATCCCCTATCCAAAGGATATGGCATAAGATGTCTGATTGCGGGGGTCCATCTGCTATGGACCCCGCAATCTCTCATGGAGCACCCACCTGTGTCTGCTGCACAGAACGATGATCGCTCCGTGTCTGAAGGGTGAGGCATTGAGGGGGTGGGGCGTGACATAACAAGGGGCGGAGTCGTGACGTCACGATACTCCGGCCCCATAGTCGTGACCCTTCAGACATGGAGCGATCATCGATCTGTGCAGCAGACACAGGTGGGTGCTGCATGTGAGATTGTGGGGGACCCCCGCGATCAGATATCTTATCCCCTGTCCTTTGGATAGGGTATAAGATGTCTTAGGGCCGGATTACCCCTTTAAAGTTATATGGTAGGATCCCCACACTGGAGATAAATTTGGACCAGTGCTGAGCCTGCAGAATTGACATGGAGGGAGAGGGGTGGTCACTAGTAAATCTTTTACTAACAAAATAATAGTTATTTAGAGTTTTGTTTGACTCTGTAACCCTTTTAGTTTTTTAAGTCAGATAAAGAAATTCACTGGTGACTTTTCCATTTAATTTCTGTAGACCCAAGGACACATAATAAAGCTTGACAGTGTGAACACCTTACCATACAGCACCCCGGATCTTTGTGGATCCAAAAAAAAATCTAATATGTATAAGTGAGGTATTGTGCTTTACTGGAGTCAAAACCGATGAAGCTTTCCGAAGAGTTGAGCTTTAAATGCCAACATCATCTACTGCTTATTGAAATACTGTATCTTTGCAAAGACCCCAACTTGCCAGACGAAGCTATATACAGCGCAGCAGCTGTGAAGTATCATGCTAAGATAGAAAATGACTCTTGCCGTCATAGATGACCCTTTTTGCCTTTGTAGTTTCTTTTCTACTAGAAATGTTCATGAACTTTATCAATCGTTTTTTTCGTCTCTGTACTTTTTCTTTTGTCTATTTTTTACATATATCTTTTGACCACACTGTTGTATCTTATTCAAACTGTGATGAAACAAAAGGCTTTTAGAAATTCTGATTTATTAAGACCTTTCTATTCCAATTTCTCTTTTATAGCTGTTATAATATTTTCTAGGTATAGAACCTGTGATTGGCACAATACACTGGAAGAAATACTTCTAAATTCCCAATAAAGAGTCTAATCGTATCAGACTAAAGTAATAGTTTTAGATTCAGGTTATAATTAAATGGAGTTTTGGGTAAAGTTTAAGGAGCCTTCAAAACCTTATATTTTACTTTTTGGAAGTTTTTATAACACTGTACATTTCTGTAGCATATTTTATATCAAGGCTTCTCAAACTATGAGGTGGACCCTGCCAGTGAGGTGCCCCCTAGTTGTTGGTGCAATGCAGTTATGGAGGCAGTTTTAAAGAAACAAAGTTACTATAATCTGCACAGTTTTTGTCCTTTGACAATCTTTGGTCAGGGGTATTACTGACTCATTTAGTACTTATTTTATAATAATACAGATGTCATACAGATTTTATGAGAAAAACGAAGGGTAGACTGAACATTATTTTTGCATTAAAGGGATACTTTGCTGCTCAGCGTTTGGAACAAAGTGTTCTGAACGCTGGAGCCGGGGACGGGAGCTCGTGAAGTCATAGCCCCACCCCCTCATGACATCATGCCCTGCCCCCACAATGCAAGTCTATGGGAGGGGGCATGACGGCTGTTTGTTCCAAACGCTGAGCAGCAGAGTACCCCTTTAACTTCAACCACATATAATGAGTCCCAGGCATCCCCTTGGTCTGTCTGGTAAGGTCTAGGCATCACTTTGGTCTGTTGGGTGAGACTCCAGTAGAAAATGTTTGAGAAGCCTTTTTTTATACCAAGAGTGGAGGCCATGCTGATATTCTAAATTCTACCACCAACATGCAAAGATTCCCTCTTCACATAATTTTTTTCCCCCAAAACTAACCTTCTGCTGGGTCCGGAGGGCCAAACCTCAATGCATAACGCACCAGAAAATAGTTGTTCCAGACATAAAGTTGTCCATCCCTTGGGTTGTAGTCCACAGATGACACATACTGATATGGATTGGGAAAATCCAGACCATTGGCTCCATTCGTTCCTAATGGCTCTTCTCTGTTTCGATGGGTGTTGAAGGCGTACTCTAGCCTGTTACCTGCAGACTCATTGTCATCATCTGCATAAACTGATTTCAACACGTAGAGGACCCCACAAGCCATGAAAGCATTTGATGCTGAGCGCTTATCGTATGTGGTGTCCCATGTGCCCTCAAAACGAAGAGTATATGGATTAAGCTGGGTGACCACCAGCCTCCCACTGTTTCCTTCTGTAGCATAGATAACCCACAAGCCATTCTCATCCACAGCCAAGTCTATATCGGTTTTACCACCCCATCTGTACGGTGAGGTGTCATGATAGTTAGCTGTAGATATAATGGCCTCTCCACTCTTGATCCGTGTCCTAAGATCAAATTTTACAATGTTACGTGTGCGTTCTTTGTTATAAAAAGCAGCCCCATCATACACCACAAAACCTGTTCCATCCACACGACTTGGTAGACGATAAGTAGTTGTGTGTCGTCCAGCAGCATAGTCCTCCCAAGAAGCATACTCTGTTAATGAATCTGTACGATAAGGGATCCACGGCATAACATAAAGACGTTCTCCAGCTTGAAGGGGATCTCGACACCATGCTCCTGATTGCTGCTTAGATTCATGGGTGGAAGTGGGTTCTAGAATTTCTTGTAACATTCCCGGGCAGACGAAAACTGTTAGGAAAGGAAGAAGTGGGAAAGGACGAAGGGAGGAAGAAAGGAAATATGAAAGGAAACGATGGTAAAACCGTGATTGAATCATGGATGATTGGCAGAAATTAAAAAAAAAAGTACAACAATGCATATAGGAAATAAAGTAAAAAGCCATTGAGAAGAATTATCCAAGTAAAAAAGAAAAAGGTTAACAAAATCATTATGAAGATGTTAGAAGTAGAGTAAGGATAGGATGTCAGATGAACAATAAATTAAGAATAGAAAGAACGTGGAAAAAGGGAGGAAAAAGACAGGGGCAGAAGGGGAGAGAGAGAAAAAAAATTGTTGTGAGCTGTGAATTCTCTCTACGCCCCCTGTATTAACCCTGTGATCATAGGAGGATGAGTCTGGGGGAGTGAGAAGGGTATGACAAGGGAAGAAGATTAAGAGAGAGAATCAGAAGAGAAGACCCTCTTCCTAATATCAGAATGCACCCATACTTAACATATGCCTATCTCATCCTATCTAGTCCCATATTTTGTCTTTTCTTTTTCAAATAGCTTCTAAAAAAACCTTAACTTTTTGCTTTTTCTATCACTAAAGTATACAATAAATACAATCAATCTGTATATGTATATTTGTCTAGAACTATGGTCCCATGAGCTTACTCCTGAACACTCTACCCAACCACAATCTTCTTCATGACTATCCTACATTGCTGAGATCAATTAATAAGCTAATTCTTGGGCTTTGAGTTTCTATCTCTTTCATCGGGCTGTGCAAACTTTTTTTTCTGTCCTCTTAGGAAGTGTCTCTTTCCCCCATCTAATAAGCAACTCTCTCTCCCCCTCCTCTTCCTTATTACTGATATCTTCTCCATCCCCGCAGTAAGAGAAAAAAAATGACACGTTTATTGCCATGGCAATGCTGCTAGGGGAGGGAGAAAGAAAAAAACGAAAACTCTGAGGTCACATCATTCTTACAGCCAATCATGGTACATTGGTGGTTGACCTCCCCCCACTGAGGATCTCTGTTGCTGCTCAGGCTGGGATCCTGAAAGCTAATTGAGTTAGAGGGGAGCTGATTAAACAGCCATGAGGTGTGAGACACAAGAAAGAGACCTGCTGAGTTGCATCATGGGTCAATGAAATTGGCATCCACTATCCTGTTGGATGGAAATATTGATTAAGTGAAATAAAGTCTTGCAGAAAACAAGTATCCTAAAGGAAAGTCCTGTAGTGCCAATGTGCCCCTTATATAAGGGAACCCATTAAAAGAACACCCCTTCTTATAAGTTAATCTCTCGTCCCTGGAATTTAGTCACCCATTTAAGGATAAACTAACACCCAGAAGAACAGGACACCTAAACAGAACACATCACATACACACAGCAGAGACATCATAGGGTGGAATGCAGCTTTTTGGGAATCCACCATGGCCATGTTCTCATGAATACTCTGCTGTGAGTAGGCAACAAGTATGTTTTAATTTGGAAAAGCATACAATGAGTTAGCTTTAGTCTTCTTTTGGATGGATTGGGTAAAAGTAGCAGCCAACTAGTATGTTTTTACCTACGTGGTCTTATATAAGGTCCTTTAACAAATACTAAGATGTAATAGGGTTTACACACATCTATGGGAAAGATGATATAAGATAATCTAAACTGAATTTATTCACTGTCTTTTAGTGATAAATTAAATGGCCTGATGCCTGGTGTGCTTTGTTCCCTTCTATATACATTTAATCAGTTCTAGTAATTTGGTCCTCTTTTCGGGCTTCTCCTTTTTCCCCTAACAGGATATGGAACCAACCAAACTATTGACTTTGGTTCGCATTCCCAATTTTCATTTTCCTTCAGGATTTTGGTATTTTTAAGTCTTTCGGCTACTGCCATCAACAATACGAGAACCCTGAGAGAAACATGGTGGACCCCATTATATGTCAATGGAATCCATTAGGATTCATTGGGATGCTTAAAAAAAAAAAACCTCATAGTAGTCATGACTCTTAAGAACTGAAGCCATGATGGTAGTATGAACAGAGCCCAGTAATATTATAGGATGTTAGAACTAGGACATTACAAGGCAGAGGGTGTCACTGATGATGATCCTATCCCCTACAACACATTTTGTCATCTACAGCCCCATCTGATGTTAGCCCTAAGACTAAATTACTTTAACTAGTAACATTACAAAACATCAGGATGTTGCATGCTTTAGTTAGAGAACAATGGTCACAATAGATGTTTGGTGAGCTTCATGACACTGTATGATGGGTAGATCAGTAAAAATGGCTCTTCTGTGATACTATTGGGTCAGGAAACAATCAAGACTAGGGCTTGACAGCTTTGTTTCCTTACTAGGATACAGCACACAATGTTGCCATAGGAATGGGAATCAGAGAATGGATACAGCTCAATGCATCCATGACTTTGTAGGGTTGCATCAAGATGCGATTGTGAATTGGCCTTTCCAGTGTACGGATATGAAGGTCTTATCTTGTAACGTGAGTTGAATGACACTCTTCTGCTGAAACTGCACAGCACAAGCCTCTATTATAGTCTAAGACCTTTTATTACTTCTCTGTCTTTAGGCACCCATCCCTTGGAGTGTGAGGGTGATAAGACACCCTACAGACATTCAGGCCATGCATATAATAGTTGGAAGTGATTTCTAAGGTTGGCAGGGTCAAAGCACTCCAAAGCCACTTGGCTCACGTGAATAAATGAGAGCAGCAGAAAGAAATGTGTTAACCTTGTGGGGAGCAGTGATCTGTCCATTCATGAGATTACATTACAAAGAACATAGTTGCATATGATGGGGGCAGTGTCAAGACGGTGGTGAATGAAGGGTAGCTGAAAACTATGGATAGGCAATGGAAGGATTCGTATAGCTTAACACTAAATGGATCTTTATATTCCTTCTACACCACCTAACCATTAACCCGGGCTAGATTATTCCATGTATATATTACTATCCATGGTCATATCACTGGGCTGACTGACTGGGCCAATTAGTTGCATAAAGTAGAAGTAACATTTTTCTGTATGTAATGGATATATGGAATATTATTCTTCTTGTTCTCCTATCCCCAATGTTATTATTTTTTTATTCCTTCCCATAAACTGCTAAGGTCAGCTATTTTGAGCTAGCATGTAATGTGTCTTAACAAACAGCACTGACCAGCAATTGTACCCAATATACACGTTGTAAAATCTTTTGTAAGTCTCAAGTGGCTACCTCATATTTGTAGTCACACACCATACATGGCATGTCAAATTCTCTGGGACAGCAGGAGGTCATATTCTCAAATAAAACTGACATTGCTCTTTTTATCTGGACACAGTTCATAGATAGCCAGCACGGCACTACTTCCCCTTAGGTGTAGAACGGTGATGAAACGGCAGACCAGGACTGAGATTGCTGGAGGTGGTGCTCTGACTAGCAATAGTGCATGGAATCGCAACAAAGAAGCGGAGAAATAATCGGCAACTCACCGCGGCCAGCTGAGTAAATCTTCTTTTATTTCATACTCACAAAAGTATCATATGGGAAGAGGGTAGTGGAGGGACACAGGATGGCGACCAAGCTCCGTTTCGCACGATGGTCGTGCTTCCTCCGGCCATTGGCCGGAGGAAGCACGACCATCGTGCGAAACGGAGCTTGGTCGCCATCCTGTGTCCCCCCCACTACCCTCTTCCCATATGATACTTTTGTGAGTATGAAATAAAAGAAGATTTACTCAGCTGGCCGCGGTGAGTTGCCGATTATTTCTCTGCTTCTTTGTTGCTCTTTTTATCTGCATTATAGCCTAATTTATAAAACCTATCCTAGATAGAGTACATCACTCTACATTGTGTGGTACTTTTATCTTGTTAAACAAAAAACACTTGCCTAAAAGGCTGCTATTCCCTTCTTGTTCTTAAAAACCATAAATGCTAATGCAAACGTTTACTGTATTCCCTGTCTGCCATGCTGAAGTTAACTTTCCTCTCAACTATTAAAATCAAGATTAAGATCAATTCTAAGGAAATAGCCAGTCCTCAAACTTTGTTTTTGCTTCAACTTGCAATTGCCATATCTACTTTGCCAATTTGAAGACATTCTCAAGTTATGTTAGACTAGTGGTCCCCAACTATTGGCTTGTCGTTGGCCATGACCATGTGCACTGGCAACTAACATTATGGTTGATAGATTCTATCCACCATAGAATGCCAACTTGGATAGTTATAACACTAGTGTCAGCTTTAGACCAGGAACTATCTGCCAGAGGAAGTGATCATGGTGAACTCAACAAAAGAGCTCAAAAGGAGCCCCTGGATACATTTCTGGCGTGTAATTATGTTTACAGGTTATGGATACTAGATTTATAGGGACAGAACGTTGATCCAGGGATTTATTCTTATTGCGATTTTTGGAGTCGGGAAGGAATTTTTCCCCCTTGTGGGGCAATTGGCATCAACCTCATAAGGGATTTTTGCCTTCCTCTGGATCAACACAATAGGCATAAAGGTTGAACTTAAAGGGGTACTCCGGTGAAAACCTTTTTTCTTTTAAATCCAGAAAGTTAAACATATTTGTAAATTACTTCTATTAAAAAATCTTAATCCTTCCTGTACTTATTAGCTGCTGAATACTACAGAGGAAATTCTTTTCTTTTTGGAATGCTCTCTGCTGACATCACGAGCACAGTTCTCTCTGCTGACGTTATTATAATAATAATAACGCTTTATTTATTGTTGTTCTTAGTGGGATTTGAACCCAAGTCCCCAGCACTGCAAGGCAACAGTGCTAACCACTGAGCCACCATGCTAACCTTAGCATACATCTGCTATGCATCTGCTATGCATGGTTGCTAAAATGGACAGAGATGTCAGCAGAGAGCACTGTGCTCGTGATGTCATCAGTGTTCCAAAAAGAAAGGAATTTCCTCTGTAGCATTCAGCAGCTAATAAGTACTGGAAGGATTAAGATTTTTAAATAAAAGTAATTTGCAAATCTGTTTAACTTTCCAGAGCCAGTTGATTTAAAAGAAAAAGGTTTTTCACCGGAGTACCCCTTTAATGGACTCTGGTCTTTTTTCAACCTTATGAACTATGTAACTAGTTTGCCTATTCAGGATTTCTGGTTGCTTTATGTTTAATCTATATCTTCTCCATTTTTTTTTGTTTATTGTGGCTTACAACTATTGAATGAGGCCACAAGGTGCAAAAGCATGGGGCCTGTGTTAGACCACAGATGATGGATTTCTGTCAGACGCAAAACTGTCTGAATGTGCTAATAAATAAATGGTATATCGCCAGCTTTAGGGCTAGCGCACACCAAATTGTATTACAACTACTTGGAAATTGTTCTATGTACTGTTATTTGGTATCCATAGACAGAATTCTTATGAAGGTGTGTAGTTCTGCTAGATTCCAACAAAGGACAATGCCCTAGAAGCATAGCATCATACAGGCACCCTATAATGTAAGCTGTAATCAATGAATGTCACCGTACGAAGCCTCTGGGTATTTTGTGCCATATGTGTGAGGCCTTTGAGTAGTTTCGCTTCATGACTCACAACTGTGTCTCAACGTGTTATCCCCTAAGGCTGGATTCACAGTACAGAATATCCAGGCGGACATTCTGTGTACAGTAGGTGCTGGCTGAATCAGTCGGCTCTAGGACCGTTCGGACATGCTCTGTCTCCATAGACGTCTATACATTTCCAAGGATATTCAGCCAAAAGAGTGAATGTGGTTATTCTTTCGGCAAAATGTGAAATTTTAATTTCTGCAGTGTGCATGGTGCAGCAGAATAACCTTTAAAGGGGTACTCCGGAGAAAACCTTTTTTCTTTTAAATCAACTGGCTCTGGAACGTTAAACAGATTTGCAAATTACTTCTATTAAAAAATCTTAATCCTTCCAGTACTTATTAGCTGCTGAATGCTACAGAGGAAATTCCTTTCTTTTTGGAACACTGATGACATCACGAGCACAGTGCTCTCTGCTGACATCTCTGTCCATTTTAGCAACCGTGCATAGCAGATGAAATCCTAAGGGCAGCATGGTGGCTCAGTGGTTAGCACTGCTGCCTTGCAGTGCTGGGGACTTGGGTTCAAATCCCACTAAGGACAACAATAAATAAATGAAGCGTTATTATTATTATAATAACGTCAGCAGAGAGAACTGTGCTCGTGATGTCATCAGAGAGCATTCCAAAAAGAAAAGAATTTCCTCTGTAGTATTCAGCAGCTAATAAGTACAGGAAGGATTAAGGTTTTTTAATAGAAGTAATTTACAAATATGTTTAACTTTCTGCCACCAGTTGATTTAAAAGAAAAAAGGTTTTCACCGGAGTACCCTTTTAAGACAATGGGAGGCTGCTACAATGGAATTTCTGAGCAGAATTTCTCCACTTGGAAATTCCATAGTGTGAATGTAGCCTTACTGTGCATCACTGTTACCCTCCAGAACAGTTATTACAATTCTTCATAACTACATCCTGCTGTACCTCCGCTGTATTTTGTCCTTCATAAGTAAACTATGATAAATGAAGTGAAGTAGTGTCTTAGGGGGATTAGAAGATGGTTTCTTGAGAATGAAAAATTCATATACCTCTCTATTTTTGGGCATTAGGTGACCATGGATATGTGCTTTTATATTATCATTTATGACTACTTTGAAAAGACCTTCTTTTAAAGCAGTATGGGGCTAGTGTAGTATAATGTCATTTTTATAGCAGCAACAAAGATACCATCAGTAAACCCTTGTTAGAAGAACATACCCCTAAAGAGCTCACAGCCCCAGCATGCCCCATCCCATAAATAAGCTTCCCGTTATAAGAACACCCCATCAAGCTGTATGTTTCATAGTACATTTGCTGATTTTTCAACTACTGTGACTATACTGGATATTTTTCTATAAATAAATCCATTTGCTTTGCATGCAAATGGAATGAAATGAATGGAAATGTGCAATTAAACATATGTCAATTACATACACTTATTTATGATGATGATTATTATTATTATTTAATCTAATACCTGATTCATTGAGGGTTGTATTCAGACTTGGCTTAGCTATGATGAAGAGTTAGATACTGCCAGTATACTAAAGGTATAGAGCAGTGTTCTTCAACCTGCGGACCCCCAGATGTTGCAAAACTACAACTCCCAGCATGCCCGGACAGCCGTTGGCTGTCCGGGCATGCTGGGAGTTGCAGTTTTGCATTATCTGGAGGTCCGCAGGTTGAAGAACACTGGTATAGAGTCCTACAGGGAATGCCCCATGGGGTTAAACAATAAACAAATTAAAGGGTGCCTTTCATCAAATATACTTTTTATATATTAAAGATTAATGTATGCAGAATAACTTTCCAATTGCATGTTATTAAAAAATATGCTTCTTTCTATTTAATTTTCCACTTTGAAAAAATGACCACTAGGGGTCTCCATACCAGTCCTTTTTTTATAGATTTCAGACTCATGCAGGAGTCCTAAATCTCAGACAGCAGCCGGGACACAGACAAGCTCACCACTGCTCACTGCCAGGGAGCAGTGTTGAGCTTGTCTGTGTCCCGGCTGCAGTCTGAAATTTAGGACTCCAGCAGGAGTCTGAAATCTATAAAAAAGGACTGGTAGGGAGACCCCTAGTGGTCGTTTTTTCAAAGTGGAAAATTAAATAGAAAGAAGCATATTTTTTAATAACATGCTATGTGAAAGTTATTCTGCATACATTAATCTATAATATATCAAAAGTTTTTTTGATGAACGGTACCCTTTAACTATCCTCCAAAAGAAAAAAATCTGTCTTTCTATAGCCACCTACAGGTAGCTACCATGCAAATCCATACACTACTCCTAAAAGAGCCTTAAAACATGCCTAGTGATATTAGCTTAACCCTAGTTATCCCTAGTCATGTTTCAAGGCTCTTTTAAAATATTAACTTACACTGTAACTACCTACAGCTGAAACAATAGAGACAGTTTTCTTTCTTCAGGCAAACCGTTAACTTGCATATATTATGTTGTATATTTCAAAAATACTGGTGCCCATATGCCTTTAATAGCTGACAGCTAAATGCTTGCTTGACTGACAGCTATTGCTCTTGATTCCTGAACACGCAGTCATACTCTGCTGAGCCTGCATGTATGGTAAGTGAACTGAGGGAAATAAGCCACGGTCAGATGTTTCTAGCCGTGGCATTTCCTAAGGAAAAATAAAGGGATCGGGCATTGACATTCAACATGCCTGATCCTTGTTTTCTCTGAAATCCATCTCATGGGGAAATGTTGGGAGGTCTTCATATATGTAAAATAGTTGGCCAGTCCCATCAAAATCGATGAGGTCAGTCAACTTTAATGTATATGGAGGCATTAACTCTATTAGGGTTTATGGCCTTCTCTAACTCTGGTACGGACTCAACAGAAGAAAACCAAGAGACCATATAATCTCACTACATTTTTATCTACTGTAGTCATTTAAATGGGCACTCTCATTAAAACAATTTTTTGCTATTGCACTCCTTAAGGTAAATAAAAAATATTTCTAATATACTTTGTTTAAAAAAAATGAAGTTTTTTATGTTTTATTTGTGCTTAAAAAAGCTCAAGAGCACATTTTCCCCCATCTTATACACAGACTTAGGACTGATGCCCAAACACAGGAAGTGCAGCCTGGAGTGCTGAGGGGAGGGGGGTGTGTCCAACCAACAGCAAATGGCAGTTAAGTGTGAGAAGAGCTATGATTGGATGAGGCTGGACACACCCCTCTCAGCACTCCAGGCTGCACTTTCTGTGTTTGGGCTTTGGTCCAAAGTCTGTGTATAAGATGGGGGGAAATGTGCTCTTGAGCTTTATTAAGCACAAATAAAACATAAAAAGCGTCAGTTTTTTAAACAAACTATATGAGAAATATTTTTTATTTACCATAAGGAGCGCAATAGCAAAAATGAGTTTTAATGAGAGTTGACCAGAATTAAAGTCTTCCCTTACAAAACAAAGAGTAGAATGGTTTCCTATTGCTACTATGAGCACACCAAGAAGCTTTGTTGACTATCTGCAAGTTGACTAAAAAACAGTGAACAATGAGCTTAGTTGACTATCTCTACGTGGACCACTCTAAGAGGACAGAGAGCCTCACTGCCTATCCTCGTTTTGACCACACAATGAAACCAGTTTTTTGGTGTTCAAACATGCTAATTTTGTACCCATTTAATGACGTTATTGACTGTTTTTTAAGGGGTGTCCTTGTAACTGGGGTTCCTTTTATGGCAATGGGAATGACCCGGCTGTAAAATATTCCGATAGGGGTGTTCTTGTAACAGGTTTTAGTTCAGTTAGACAGCTTACACAGCAACACAGAAAGAAAGGGAGTTAATCTCAGACACCTGTAGGGAGAAGAGTGAAGTCAGAGAGAGAGTGCGTGTTGTACGGTGGTGTGGTATCCGCCTGCTCACAAAGGAAGTTGTTAGAAGTGACAAAAGCCTATAATGTAAAGACAATTTTGTCACCAAGTCATGAGATGTTGGGTGGAAACTGGTGGAGTTTGTCCCTCTCCCACAGAGGGACACAAACAGGGGATTTAGGAGGCACCTATATGGGGAGGTAGATGTTTATTACATGGAGCAACATGGGACATATAAGAAGAAAGATACTGAACAATGAACTAAACTAAAATCATTTTAACATGGAACACAGTCTACACAGAAAAGGTAAATGAGTTGGTAAAGCTGGACTTATAGGGGGAGATTACTTTGATATATGGATTTTTGGGGAGATTCATTAAAGATGAATCATAAGGAAAGGTCATATGGAGTAATTGGAAATGTTTATTAGGAAAATAGGAAATATAGGGAGCATACATAGGAATTAATAAGAGGAGTTATTGAGAGGGATATATGACTTAATAAGTCAAATTATAGTGAGAAGTTATATGGAGTAATAGGAGAGTTTATATGAAGAAATAGGAGGGAATAAATGAGGGGTTTTATGTATAAGAGGATAAAATATAGGAAAGGTTATATGGAGTAATAGGAAAAATATACAGGAAGGTTATACAGAGTAATAGGAGGAGATATAGGAGAGGTTATATGGGTAATAGGAGGAGATATAGGAGAGGTTATATGGGTAATAGGAGGAGATATAGGAGAGGTTATATGGGTAATAGGAGGAGATATAGAAGAGGTAATATGGGTAATAGGAGGAGATATAGGAGAGGTTATATGGAGTAATAGGAGGAGATATAGGGAGAGGTTATATGGGTAATAGGAGGAGATATAGGAGGTTATATGGAGTAATAGGAGGAGATATAGGAGAGGTTATATGGAGTAATAGGAGGAGATATAGGAGAGGTTATATGGGTAATAGGAGGAGATATAGGAGAGGTTATATGGAGTAATAGGAGGAGATATAGGGAGAGGTTATATGGGTAATAGGAGGAGATATAGGGAGAGGTTATATGGGTAATAGGAGGAGATATAGGGAGAGGTTATATGGGTAATAGGAGGAGATATAGGGAGAGGTTATATGGGTAATAGGAGGAGATATAGGAGGTTATATGGGTAATAGGAGGAGATATAGGGAGAGGTTATATGGGTAATAGGAGGAGATATAGGAGAGGTTATATGGGTAATAGGAGGAGATATAGGGAGAGGTTATATGGAGTAATAGGAGGAGATATAGGAGAGGTTATATGGGTAATAGGAGGAGATATAGGGAGAGGTTATATGGGTAATAGGAGGAGATATAGGGAGAGGTTATATGGGTAATAGGAGGAGATATAGGAGAGGTTATATGGGTAATAGGAGGAGATATAGGGAGAGGTTATATGGGTAATAGGAGGAGATATAGGGAGAGGTTATATGGGTAATAGGAGGAGATATAGGAGAGGTTATATGGGTAATAGGAGGAGATATAGGAGAGGTTATATGGGTAATAGGAGGAGATATAGGAGAGGTTATATGGGTAATAGGAGGAGATATAGGGAGAGGTTATATGGGTAATAGGAGGAGATATAGGGAGAGGTTATATGGAGTAATAGGAGGAGATATAGGAGAGGTTATATGGGTAATAGGAGGAGATATAGGAGAGGTTATATGGGTAATAGGAGGAGATATAGGAGAGGTTATATGGGTAATAGGAGGAGATATAGGAGAGGTTATATGGGTAATAGGAGGAGATATAGGAGAGGTTATATGGGTAATAGGAGGAGATATAGGGAGAGGTTATATGGAGTAATTAAAGAAGCTATAAGGAGATGTTTTATGAGAGTAATATATTGGAAAAGATATATGAAATAACAGGGAAAAGATATAGGAATAATTTATATGGAACAATAGTTGGAGGTATGGGTTAGGATATAATGGTGTAATATGAGAAAATATGGGGGTTATATGGAGTAATAGAAGATATCAGGGAAGTTATACTGAGTAATATATATAAGGGGAGTTTTATGAAGTAATAAAAAGAGATACAGGGGGAGGATATATGGAGTAATTGGAGGAGATATAGGGGAAGGTTTATTGAGTAACAGAAAGAGCTATATAAGTTTATATGGCGTAATAGGAGGAAATATAGGGAGGTTATATGGAGTAATAGGAGAAAATATAGGGGCAGGTTATAAGGAGTAATTGGAGAAAATATGCGGGTAGGTTATATGGAGTTATAGGAGATATAGGAAAGTAATAGGAGGGGTTATATGAAGTAATAATGTGAAATATAGGGGAGTTTATATGACGTAATAGGAGAAGATATAGGGAGAGGGTATATTGAGTAATAGGAGGAGATATAGGTAGAGGTTATGTAGAATAATTGGTAAGATTATAGGAGCTGTCATATGGAGTAATAGGAGAAGATATAGGGAAATATATGGCGTAATAGGAGGAATATAGGCAGTGGGTTTATGGAGAAAAAGGAGAAATTATAGGATAGGTATTAAGAAGACATATGGGGGGGGGTGTATGGAGTAATAAGCGAACATATAGGGACAGGTAATATGTAGAAAAATGAAAAGTATACAGTATGAGCTAATAGGAGAAGATATAGGATATAGATAAATGGAGTAAAAGGAGGAGAGATAGGGAAAAGTTATGTGAAAATATTAGGATATATTATATGGAGTGATAGGAGGAGATATAGGGGAGGGTATATGGAGAAACAGGAGGAGATATAGGAGAGGTTACATTAAGTAACAGGAATAGGTAAAGGGAAGATTATATGGAGTAATAGGAGGAAATATAGGGGAGGGTATAAGGAGTGATAGGGGGATATATAGGTAGAGGTTAAATGGAGATATAGGGGGAGGTTATATGAATTAATAGAATGGAGTAACAGAAGATATATTTTATAATAGGAATCAGATTGGAAACAGATTAGGAGCTTTAGTACTATAAGCAGAACATGTATATGGTTCAACAGGGCAACATAAAGGTTAAACTGAGAAAAATGATGAGGTAAAGAATCAATGTTAGGTGCTATATGGAAAGGATATATGTACAGAAATAGCAGAAATTTCAGCTCTTAATTCCACCCACAGAGAATGCACCCGCCGTGGTTTTTTTTTACTGTATCAATAGACAGGTCTGTGCACAGGCGGAAGGAGAGACCAGATTAATGGCGTTAGTAATCAGAGTGCGGCACAGAGCAGAGAGATGAGAGGTTAATCATCACCACGGGGGTGCTGTATGTTATCAGCGAACACTACAATCCATCCCCCATATCCTGATCTCTGACCATTTTCCCAATTCCTTAAGGAGCAGCCAGACCCTCTGAAAATGTACTAGGTCCAGTTGTGATATACATCCTATAAGCATTGTGTCCTCTTCGCCGTTTCTATAATTGACACAAATGTCTGTACGGGCGCTGTTTACAGCGTGACGCCTTCTGCGGACATACAAACACCGACATCATGTACATTTTACATAAGGTGTTGCTGCAGAGCTGCCTTATATTAAGCCTCCCCTGACAAAAGTATCAATGCTGTAAGGGAGAAGGAGTTCCCTTCCTTGAAAGAAAATAATAATTAAAAAAAAGGGGGTGAAGAGGGCAGAACAGAAATTTAAGGAAAATAAATGGTGTATAATTAAATTAGGAGGGGAAAATGACAGAGAGAGGGGAGCGGAGGGAAGAGAGTGAAAAAGTAGGGAAAAGCTGAGGGGAATAATTGAGGTAGGCCAGGTTTCTGGAGGTTGCTATGGAAACATGACGGGATAAGAGGACGGGAGTGAGGAATGACGGGAGGCTGGAGGTTGCAGAGTATTTCACCACTAAACCCTTATCTTCCACGATCCTGCTAACTACGGCTAAATTGTTCCCTACAAAGCTGGTCACCACTAACCCTTTCCCTGCCAGAAATATTATTACGTCTTCATAAGCAATGTGCCAATGACCTTTTTCCTCTGACAGACATCTTAAAATGGCTGCTCCTTCCACCTTTTGCAAACTTGTGAGCCTTATCATTTGCTTAAAATATTCTTACTGCCTTAATGACTTCACGGCATGAAGTTCTGTATTTACATTTTCTTTTTTTTTATGTAGGTGAAATGCGTCTCCAACCTAATCTCATTTACTGCTTAGAAATGCGCCACTATCCTATAGAGTTCCTAAAATACCATCTCGATCTCGCCTTTAAAAAGAAGCTCTAATCCTAACATATAACCCTAACCCTTTACAATGCTAAATCCTCTCCATGTTGTGGGGAATTTCAGGATTTTATACTGGTTCAAATACACTCCAGCTCTTGTAATCCTTAAAAAGCGAAAGGGATTAGAGGGGGGTAACAGGGTCAACAAAGGGGGAACAGAGGAGGAGGGGTGGAGAGAAAAGGAAAAATTAGGATTCCAACATTAATTATGGGCGGAATTAACGAGTCACCGTGAGGGTAACAGGAAGGGACCAATGAAAATTACCTTTTTGCTCCACTTCTATTCACGCATCAGAAAAGAAAGAGAGAGAAAAATATCAAATGAAAAAGAGGATAGGAAAAAGGAGAGAAAGATATTCATGAGTGTCATTACCAAACCACCACTTAAGGTACCATGAATCTAAACCCTCCCTCCACCCCAGATACCCCCACCACAAAAGACAAACTCAGAACTATATACCCAATGTGTGATGTTGGGGAGGGGAAGGGGTCTTGAGTTCCCAGTAGAGGGTCCTGTAAAGAGAGAGGGAGTGACTAGAGATGTCTGGGGTTGGGGAAGATTAGGAAAGGACAGATTGGATGGAAACGTATGGTAGAACTGACTGTGAATTCATTGAGCATGGCAGAAAAAAAAGAAATCACAACATGAAGGGGGGCATGTATGTGACAGCAGAGGTGATGGGAAATGATGCCTCAAAAAGGACTTGCAAAGACATAAAAGGGGTAATGAGAAAAGAAAGCGGGGAAAACAAACTGAGTGAGAAGTACTTCAAAACATACGAACAAGGCTCATGGACATTTGGTGACATGACTACCAGTGATCTTCACCGAAAGAAGACAAACATGGGATGAGGATAGTCAACAAGTCGAAGCGGAAAGTAAAGGAGAGTGAGGAATGCATATGGACTATGAAGCAAAATAGAAAAACTGAAAATGTGAAGTGTTTTACAGGAATGGATGTAGGAAGAACTGTGCATGTTGTGGAAGGTCTTGAGGGTTTTGGTAATGGATTGTGAAGGGAGGAAATGGAAAGAGATTGAAGTGGATGTACTAAATCTCGGGAAGAAAGGATTTGACAGGAGGGATGAAATGTGGTGGTAAGAAAGTGTGTCCATGGTTCCCCGGGCTCTGCAAACGAAAAAAAGGAGAGTTGGTTGATGGAATAGAGGAGACCGTAGTATGAGGGTGAAGAACCAGGGAAGGGATTTATGACTGGGGCAGATTCAGGGGAGACACACTCAAGGAATCTGCAATGTAAAAGTTAATATTTACAGACAAGCAAAGTTACAAACAGGCAGAGAATGTAAAATAGGCCAAGATTTAGCAAAATGTGCTAAGGTTTTGCAGTCCTTATCTCACACCCATGGAAATAAGAATTATGGAGTGCTAAACCTTGCCACCATCTGATAACTCTAGGGCAGAGGAATATATTGCGAGATGAAGACAAGCAGAGTGAGAGAGAGAGAAAAAAGACAGAGGCAGAGCAAAAATCTAACTCCGAAAGAAAATTGAGAAATGTCATTCAGTTTGAAAGATGAGACAAATACATTTTGTTTTTGTTTTTGTTTTTTTTAAAGAGACAGATGAGAAAGATAGAGACAGCCGATTGAAGGCAGAACAAGTCAGGAGCAACAGAATGAAAATTGCTAAGAGAGAGGGACAGGCAGAGGGAGAAAGAGACAGAGCGTGACAGCCTTGGCAGAACGTCCTGGGGATAGAAGCAGTATATTAATGAGCCAAGCCTGGAAAGAAAAGGAAATAGTTAAACGTTGTAAATACACAATGCACCTTGCTTTCCCACATGGCTCCATAACTCTCTGACTAAAAAAAAAAAGGCATGCAGAACATTGTAGAGACCTGTCAGTCTGTTTGCATACTGGAGGATGTGCAGAGCACTATGGGTGCAGAACAGTATTATGTCTGTGTCCGCTCTGCGATGTAACTACCGGTCATGAGTCTACAAGTCACTGAGTAGCAATTAAAATGCATGCAAATATTCACCTTGTGTATCAGTGTGTGCAGTGAATAGCAATCGTTATCCATAGCGGGAGATGATACATTCTTAGATGTGCCCTGACAAGTATCTGGAGCTCAGTGTGTTGGATACTAATTCATTCTTAATCCAGGCTGGGTATAACAATATTCCTAGTCAGTAGGTGACACTCTATATTCACGTATGCCTCCAAGTTTGTAATAGCAATCTCTATGTGCATGCAAAGTTTACCCTTATATGTGATAGTATAAGCCTCCATTTTAGAACAGGGCTACAATGTATTCGGAACAGGTGTGTACCTATTCACCAGACACCAAACGGTGCCAAACAATGGCCAGATTATTGCAAAGCTGGGATTCGGTGATAGGCAAGGTGAAAAGATAGGCTCAGATGAGAACATTGTATGGATACATAACAAACAGAAATGATTAAGAAAATAAATGAAAATTGATGTTGGTACATTACGAAGGCGTTCTGTAGGAAAAAAAAGAGTGACCCCTCCTCCCCCCCCCCCACATACTGATATTAAAGGCATTAATGGCATATACTAGCGACCTATTATCAGTATATGGCTTGGTTCAAGAGTAGCAAAACTCAGGAACTGCCCAGATATGTAAAAAATAGATCATTACTACCATGGTATACTATGTGCACCTATAAATAACATTTCCCCACTCTTCCACCATTTAGTAATTTATCAGTATATTTTATATTATGTGCAACATTTTTTTCCCTACTCCTCTGCTATTGTAATTTATCTGTATATTTTATACTTATATTTATCACTTTTGGCCACTGAATAGTGATGTGTGACTCAAAGTATGATGTCCCATCCCATTATGGTAACAGAGATTAGAGTTTACATTCTGGATGGTCCTGTTTTCTGTTTTGGGAATTGTTAATGAGTCCTGGAAATAAATGACAGGTCAGTAGATGGGATGAATACTAAAAGATATAGAACACAGTTCATATCAGCTCACCCTCGTAGCCGGCGCATGGACCAGGCGTGGACTCCGCCCCAAACAATGGAAAAGGAAGTGGAATGTCCAGAGCTTGACTCTGGGAACAGGTACTTTATTGAAAAGCCAGGGAGAACAACCAGGTACACAGAGATGTGTGACGCGTTTCGGCTCGCGTTACTGAGCCTTAGTCATACAATGACTAAGGCTCGGTAACGTGAGCCTTGTATGACTAAGGCTCGGTAACGCAAGCCGAAATGCGTCACACATCTCTGTGTAACTGTTTGTTCTCCCTGGCTTTTCAACAAAGTACCTGTTCCCAGAGTCAAGTGCTGGACATTCTTCTTCCTTTTCCAGTACTAAAAGATGGAATAAAAATTTTAGAAAAGTTTAAAAAAGTATGTGAAAAAATTAACACACCAATGGAAAACTAAAACAAATTTCATAGCTGATCTGGCTTCATAAAACACAGGCCCATCAAATCCAATTTATAATCTACTGTGTTGATCCACAGAAAGGTAAAGGTTTCTATGAGGTGGATGTCCATTGCCCCATATCAAATTATGTTTAGTTTATGTTATTGATCAGGCACTTCTGCAGAAAGGATATCTTATCCTGGATTAAATATCTAAGATATGGTCTCTTATAGAATCATACAGAAAAATGTACTCTATCTGTATTATGTTTCTCTATAGACATCATGAATGGATAGGGTGGGAATAGAACAATATGGTAAAAGCAACTGGTAGCAGTGGCAGCAGCCCAAACATATTCAGCTAAATACACTGCTCAAAAAAATAAAGGGAACACTAAGATACCACATCCTAGATCTGAATGAATGAACTAATCATATGAAATACTTTCGTCTTTACATAGTTGAATGTGCTGACAACAAAATCACACAAAAAATATCAATGGAAATCAAATTTATCAACCCATGGAGGTCTGGATATGGAGTCACACTCAAAATCAAAGTAGAAAACCACACTACAGGCTGATCCAATTTTGATATAATGTTTGTGTGGCCTCAACGTGCCCGTATTATCTCCCTACAATGCCTGGGCATGCTCCTAATGAGGTGGCAGATGGTCTCCTGAGGGATGTCCTCCCAGACCTGGACTAAAGCATCTGTGGTAGCCCTTGGGGGGTGTATGGTAGTGGTGGTATGGTATCGGTATATGAGGGGTTAATGTTAACCCTATAGTTCGTGACGCCAGGCTAAGGGCTGGTATGCTGAGGTAATGCTCCGGCCTATCGCCGCCCTTCCCAGTAACGATAGGTGCATGAAATGACTGAAGGTCCACAAGGAGATTGAACTTGAACAACTTTACTTAAGTGCTTGCGATACATCCAAGGCACAGTAACAGTCCCATACAAACAGTCCTTATATCGCTCAGTGACTGACAGTTGTTGCGGACCTTGAGCTGTTTAGAAAGTATCTGAATTTAGGGTAGATATTTGCAGATCCGTCCAAATTTAGGGGTTATATTAGGTCCGGTGATGCTGCAGAGTGTTTGGGGATTGATACACTCTCTATTCTGAATTACTCAGCCGTTGCCGCAAGGCTCGGGCCTAACTCACTGCGATAGTTGCTGCGCAGATCCTTCTCGTTTGTCAGCCCAGGAACAAGAGAGAGAAAACATGGCCGCCGCTCCCTTATATGGGCAGGGGGCGGGGTGAATCCGATTGGCCCGAACATCCGTCACTCACCACTACACAGAATAATGGGATTGTATACGTCACCGGGCCTCCAAAGGTCCTTAAGCAGAATACCATAGAGTTTACCTAGTCACGTGACCCGCAGGTCCTGCAACACTATGGAACCGGTAATTAACCATTTATTTACATATATTACTATATTTAGATCACCCTTACATAAATTACTAGGCTATTAGTTGGAATAGAGACGACAAGGGGTAGGCTACACAACAGGGATCCCCACGTCCTAGGGACTCTGGCTATGGGGACCCACACATACATAGGTACCGTATAAGATGCGGTATCGGGACACCCCACATCCGCCAACTCCTGGACAGTCTGTGGTGCAATGTGGCGTTGGTGGATGAAGACAGACATGATGTCCCAGATGTGCTCAATCGGATTCAGGTTTGGGGAATGGGCAGGCCAGTCCATAGCATCAATGCCTTCCTCTTGCAGGAACTGCTGACATACTCCAGCCACATGAGGTCTAGCGTTGTCTTGCATTAGGAGGAACCCAGGGCCATCCGCAACAGCATATGGTCTCACAAGGAATCTGAGGATCTCATCTCGGTACCTAATGGCAGTCAGGCTACCTCTGGCAAGAACATGGAGGGCTGTGCGGCACCACAAAGAAATGCCACCACACACAATTACTGACCCGCCGCCAAACCAGTCATGCTGTAGGATGTTGCAGGCAGCAAATTGTTCTCCACGGCGTCTCCAGACTCTGTCACGTCTGTCACATGTGCTCAGTGTGAACCTGCTTTCATCTGTGAAGAGCACAGGGTGCCAGTGGGGAATTTGCCAATCTTTGTGTTCTCTGGTAAATGCCAAACGTCCTGCACGGTGTTGGGCTGTAAGCACAACCCCCATCTGTGGTCGTCGGGCCCTCATACCACCCTCATTGAGTCTGTTTCTGACCGTTTCAGTGGACCTATGCACATTTGTGGCCTGCTGGAGGTCATTTTGCAGGGCTCTGGCAGTGCTCCTCCTGCTCCTCCTTGCACAAAGGCAGAGGTAGCGGTCCTGCTGATGGGTTGTTGCCCTCCTGCGGCCTCCTCTACGTATGTCTCCTGATGTACTGGCCTGTCTCCTGGTAGCGCCTCCATGCTCTGGACACTACGCTGACAGACAAAGAAAACCTTGCCACAGCTCGCATTGATGTGCCATCCTGGATGAGCTGAACTACCTGAGCCACTTGTGTGGGTTGTAGACTCTGTCTCATGCTACCACTAGAGTGAAAGCACCACCTGCATTCAAAAGGGACCAAAACATCAGCCAGGAAGCATAGGAACTAATAAGTGGTCTGTGGTCACCACCTGAAGAACCACTCCTTTATTGGGGATGTCTTGCTAATTGCCTATAATTTCCACCTGTTGTCTGTTCCATTTGAACAACAGCATGTGAAATTGATTGTCAATCAGTGTTGCTTCCTGAGTGGACAGTGTGATTTCACAGAAGTGTCATTGCCTTGGAGTTACATTGTGTTAAGTGTTCCCTTTATTTTTTTGAGCTGTGTATTTTGATGGATGTAGAAAACAAGAATGAGCAGTGCAGGGTTCAGACTTTATACAAATACACCGTCTTCTAGTCAGATGTGCCACATGCAGGCTGGCACCCCTGGCTTATTTTTATTGCCTTGTGATTCAGATGCCCTGCAGTAATGGATTCTGTCTTGGTGACTGGCTCACTTTTACAGGGAACCTGGCACCCATGTCATTTAATAACTCTTCATGGTTTTAGTTATGCTGGATGATAAGGAATAGTGCAGAAAATAAACTGTATTATAAATACCTCTAAATATTTATCTGGGTGGATACACTTGTCTCAGTAGCTCTGCTGCAATCACCCCAATTATGGTGACATTGGAGCATCTTTGGGATTACCGTGGGAGCTCTTTGACTAATAAGACAAGTGGCTCTGCCAAGATGACTAGTCCTGCATAATAACAATGGAACCAGCTCAACTAAAAGTATACCAATAGGGCAGTTAAAGAGTCCCACAACATCGGGGAAATGGTTTAGACTCAAATAATCCAGATGACAGGTTTCCTTTAAGGTAAGGATTTAAGTATTTACCTTCACCTGTGGTGGCTTTGCATGCAAAATGCTCAGGATCCCAGCAGAGGTCCGTTTGATGAAGAAGAAATATTTATTAATGACAGTCCTTAGTAGGGGAGAACCCCTTTAACCTTTTTTAGTTCTGTTATTCTAGGATGTGAGCTGTCAGTGCTCTGTTGTTTCGTCACCTTCATTTTAATGTACCATTGTTCTAAGATCTCAGCTGTTAGTGAACTTAGTGGTCTGTGCCCTATTGTTCCAACTGTCCACGTAGCATTGTTTTTAGATCTCAGCTGCCTATGTACTATTGTTCGTAGGTTGTAACTGTCCAAGTGCCATTATTTATAGATATTAGCTGTCCAAGTGCCATTGTTCTTAGATGTCAGTTGTCCAAGTGCTATTGTTCTTAGAAGTCAGCTGTCCATGTGCCATTGTTCTTAGATGTCAGCTGTCCATGTGCCATTGTTCTTAGATGTCAGTTGTCCGTGTGCCATTGTTCTTAGATGTCAGTTGTCCATGTGCCATTGCTCTTAGATGTCAGCTGTCCATGTACCATTGTTCTTAGATGTCAGTTGTCCGTGTGCCATTGTTCTTAGATGTCAGTTGTCCATGTGCCATTGCTCTTAGATGTCAGCTGTCCATGTACCATTGTTCTTAGATGTCAGTTGTCCGTGTGCCATTGTTCTTAGATGTCAGTTGTCCATGTGCCATTGTTCTTAGATGTCAGTTGTCCATGTGCCATTGTTCTTAGATCCAGCTGTTTGTGTGCCGATGTTCTTGGATCTCAGCTGTCCATAATCCATATTTTTTAGATCTCATCTGTTCGTGTACTATTGTTCTTTGATCTCAGCAGTCTATGTGACAATGTTTTTAGAAATAAGCTATCCATGTACCATTGTTCATTTATTTCAGCTGTCCATTTGCCATTGTTTTTAGATTTGAGCTCTCGACATGCCATTTTTCAGATCTTAGTTCAATTGTTCTCTCAGCTGAGATCCGAGGTCAATGGCACATTAACCAGCTAGATCCCAGGACAATGGCACATTGACTAGCTAGTAGGGATCCGCCGATATTGGGGCATTATCGGATTATCGGCAAGGTAATTGCCAATACTGATAACGTCCAAAATCATGAATATCGGCCGATAATATCAGCCAAACTGATAATAGGTCGATCCCTACCAGCTAGATCCAAGAACAATGAAACATGGACAGCTTGGAACTAAGAAAAGTGGCTCATGGACAGCTCAGATTCAAAGGCAATCTGTCACCTGTATTTGCTGCTAAGGAGCTGCAGATGCAGTTAGATAGATGTTAAGATATAAAACTAACCTAAGTTTTCTGCAGCTAATGGTGGTTCCCAAACATAGTAAAGGAAAACGGTCATCTGTTCACCCACACTGAACCCAATACACTGGGTTATAGTGTTGGTGAACAGGAGACCGATGAGGGGTTCAGCAAATTACGTACTGGAGGAGTGCCCGCCAGCTCAATATGTATATTCATTGTTGCGGATCATTTGAGTGCTGCGCCGACTGAGTGCTCACGTGACCCACAACAATGAATATTCAACTTGATGCCGCCTTTGGGATATGTTCCATACAGGATCTTATCGTTCTACCTACTTCATATATACACTGACTACAGTTTCCAGTTATACTTTATTCCTATTGATACCTTGATCCTAGTCTCACCCTGGCACGTTTGTACTTATATTTTGCTATTATTTTGCTTTCTATGTTGGTCTTTTTTCTCATGATTCTGTATGTTGACTGATTTACAGATATCTGATGAAGATCCATTTACGGATTGAAACGTCATTTAGTAATCTGTTGGATTGCTAAATTTGCGGAATAAAACGACATATTCTCAATTGCATATGAGTGCCGAATTTATTTCTGCTTATTAAAATTGAGCTGGCAGGCCCGCCTCCAGCGTGCAATTTACTGAAGATGAATGCCAATCTTTGGATGGACAGATCTCCATAGTGCATGTATGTATTTAACCCATTAACCCCTCATCAGTCTACTGTTCACCCACACTATAACCGAGTGTATTGGGTTTAGTGCGGGTGAACAGATGACCCTTTTCCTTTAAATTTCCTATGCATTTCTCGGACAAGAGTCAAGGAGGCACGCCTTCTAGCTCGCCCTCAAATCCCAGCCTCTCAAGATGGATGCCTCAAACTATCTATATACATCTCATTTCATTAAATCTGATTTTATCAGTACCAATATAGCCACTATAGCCGTGGACAATCTTTATATCTAGATTGTCAGTGTGCCATTGTTCTTTTATCTACATTGACAATGTGCCATTATTTCTTCATCTAGGCTGTCCGTGTGCCATTGTTCTTTCATCTAGGCTGTCAATGTGCCATTTTTCAGTTATCGAAGCTGTCAGGTCTCCCTTGTTCTTTGGTTTCAGTTATCAGTTTACTCTGTTTTAGGCTGTCGGTGTGCTATTTTTATTGGCCTTTTGGTCTCAGCTGTTGGAGTGTCTTTCTTATTGATTCTCATCTATCAGAATGGGATTGCTCAGGAATCACAATTCTCTGTGTTTTTGTTTTTTTTAAAGTAGGAAACAGGTGACATATCAAATTAACCAATTCGGTAGAAATTCAATGGGACCCCAAAACAGAAAAAGGAACCAAACCTGAGAATTGAAACTAGAGCAAGCTCATCCATGCAGATAGTAATTATAATTAGTTTT
The DNA here is from genome assembly GCF_029499605.1 of Hyla sarda. NCBI lineage: Eukaryota > Metazoa > Chordata > Amphibia > Anura > Hylidae > Hyla > Hyla sarda. The sequence goes on along the minus strand of NC_079192.1, from coordinate 47,016,124 downwards.
TGTATACAACCTGCACATACCCCATCTGTGAAGTATTTATATTAATGGGGATGACATTTTGCTATGGTTTAATCTGACCTTTGGGACACCCTCAGTCCTGACTGATGTGTAGAAGATCCCAGGGGGGCCTTAGAAAAATGTTTTTGCTAGTGGCGCAAGTTGGCTTGTGAAGGTGAACGGCCTTAATTGTAAAAAACAAAGGACATTTATTATATAATACCATATGGACAACGCTTTTCAAAAAGATTCTACTTCTTCAGACGAAGGAAAGTGGAATCTTTTTGAAAAGCGCTGTCTATATTGTATTAAATAATAAACATGCTGTGCTATTTTACATTGTGGTCCAAGGTCATTCACCTCCATGAACCGGCTTGTGCCCCCCCTCGAATCTTCTATACTTCAATTTACCGATCATCATTTGAGACATTGGTTTGGGATTCAGGCAGGCATATATATACTATATACGCAAGCATAGGTGTTAAGCCCTGAACTCAACACTCAAAGGTGAGCAGTTTACCATCTCGTATTGTGCCATGTGCATGCGAGGGGTATTTGTACCTGCGAGCATCCCACTGTTTTTTTTTCCCCATGTACTTTGTTAAATCCTGGGCCACAGCTTTCACTTAGTGCTGCGGCCCCTTCATTTTTCGGATCGGTGGAGGCCACAGAGGTCAGACCCCAATGATCATAAAGTGATGATGCATCTAACCAACAAACCATCAGTTTATGACATGGGAATACCTTGTTAAGATTTTAAGCAATGACACACATACTAGAAATATATAAGAATAGTGTAGCTGGGGGAGAAGGAATCCATTAGGCTAGGTTCACACGGTCGTTGTCTCCCATCCTGATTTTTTCCTGTCAATGCTGTACAAAAGGACCATACTACTAATGGATGCAGACTGATGCAAAGGGATGCCATTTAGTGGCATCCTTTTGCATCAGTTTTTTGTCCGTTACTATGAAAAGTCAGCCGCCTACAGACTCCTGCAGATAGGGGTATTACTACTACCATAATGGAACAGACTTATTTCCATGATGGAAGTAGTAGTTCCCTCAGCTGTGGGAGTTGGCGGTTGGTGAGACTACAGTAGTGCTTATACTACTACCCCCATCATGGAACAGAGTGTGTGTACAGAGGTTGGGTGATTGATCGCACTGGGTCTCACTTCTGAGACCAGATGGGATTATAAGCTATTAACCAGGGCAGTGGGCAGCATGCTTTGCTTCCCTGCGATGTATATACTGTCTTGTACTTTTATCTTAAAATCCCTTCCCGGGAGCCTGGCGGGTATGGGGATCAGCAGAAGGGAATGAAGTGACATGTCATGCGATCAATCCCTCAGCCCCTGTACTACTGCCCCCAACATGGAACAGACTCTGTTCCATGATGGGGGTAGTAGGACAAGCAATACTGTAGTCTTCTCAGCTATCCGCAGACTCCTGCAGCTGGCAGAACTATTACTCTCATCATGGAAACAAGTCTGTTCCCTGATGGGAGTAGTAGCCCCACAGCACTGCAGGAGTCCGCTGCTTTCACCTCTTCTGAGCATGCTCAGAAGTAATAACTGTTCAAAAATGAATTTTTAACCCGTTGTTTTTGGTGGGGAAAAAAAATACTGCATGCAACGTCTTTTCTCCGCTAAAAATAATGGAATAAGAACCAAACAAGTGCAAATGAATGATGAAGGACTGTAAAAAATCCCATTGACATCAATGGAATCTATTTACAGCCATTTGTAAACCACCTGCAAAAGGCTTGAATGGTTTTGAGAACGGGCATTAATTAACGGGGACAGACGTTAATGTGAACGAGCCCTAGTGTCATGGATGTAGACAGCTATAGTGATAAACAGAACATTACTCTAAAGAGAAACAACAGAGAATGGTCCAATGGTGTAAAAAAATATACATTTTACAATAATAAAAAAAAAGTAAAGAAAAAGCACAAATAGGGAATGGTATTAACATGAACGGTAAAGACAAGGTGACATAGAGCTGTAAATGGATTTAATGATGTATATGGGAATTAAATTACTTAGCTTATTTGGTCAGGAACATGGCTTACAGTGGTGGAGTATAGGCATTTAATTAGGGATACGGATAACTGGAGCGGTATCTGTCACCATGCGCAATTTCTTTTTCGTTATATTTCGCAAGTTTTGTTATGTATAACATGTGCTGCCAGTCCTTGTGTACAAGTGAGATATTATAATGCAGACATGTTACGTTATGTGGTGTAGAGCCTCCGTGATATCAACAAAAACATCAATTTACAATACAATACTGGTATTAGCATAGCCTGTAACATTTGTATAAGAACTGTCATTAGATGATGAGATCACATGCAACAGGTTACATAGTCTCGAGTGGGGTGTAGCGATCAAAGCTATAGAGTTAATGTAAATTCAGAAGCATAAGGGCCAGTTCACACTATGGTATTTCCAAGCAGAGAAATTCTGCTTGGAGATTCCGATGCAACAGCTTGCTATTGTTTTCAATAGGATTCTGCGGCACCGTGCACACTGCTGAATTTCTGCACTGGAAATTATGGATTTCAGGCTCCGCTGAAAGAATAAATATATTCATTATCACATTGCCGTCAATGGAGATGGCACATGTCCCTGCTGTCATAGGGTCAACTTTGGTGACATCCACTGCACACATAATATCCTCCCCGAGATATTCCATAGTGTGAATGGGCCCTTACTGTGCTGTCTTGAGGAGACACCAGCTGGTGTAGGAAGTTTTACAGGCCAGGCAATGCACCCTGGGAAAAAGGTATGCAAATTAACTCTTCTCCAGAAAACAATTTCTAGTTTCACCTACAAGTGCACTAGAGAGACAGTGTTCTTCCTTCTAGGGGAGAACTATTTGACTGGTGTTATTTTGACACGTGCTATGTGGCCTTCCATAGTAGGTGGTTGTTGGGTATTTCTCCCACTGTACTCTCTTTTATACATGATTTTATACAGATAGTGTCATGGTGTATACTCACTGTATGGCACGCAGTCATACTGGACTTCCAGGTATTTGTAGGTCCCTGGACATGGGTCAGGAAAGGCTTCAGAATCAGCAATAACAACACACTGTGTGCGATTGTTACATCTGCGGAGGAAAGACAACAACAAAGACATAAGGAAAACTGATAGCATAGCACTGTGTGTATGATGTGTATATTATGTATGTTGGTGTATATTTATACTAGTGTATACATCAGTGTAAGTACCTGTTTGAGTATGTATATTCTTGATGCATTTGAATGCATGTTTTTGTTGTAGTTTTTGTGGGGACAGGTGCCCATACGTCCATCAGCAATGCATTGAACACAGCCCAATATACTATTTGCCCCTTTCTGCCTTATAATAATCACATCTTTTCTCATGGCTATACATGGCACAGGAGTGTGGAAACCATATGAAGAAAACTCATTACTCCCAACAACCCCAATTCCCCTCAGATGGTGTACACCTCTGATTAATGACAAGGAAATCTCACTTGGGATCGGAAAATGTATATATAGTTGTTCATTATCTCTCTCCAAGTAATGTGGTGTCCTCCCGGCATCCCCCAGAAAGAGCGTTGTCACAGATATAATGACCTACCATGGCTAAATTTCCAGTTCTGTTTTTAGCTTATACTTGTTATCCCCAGTATTGTCCTAGTGTACAAGGCACATTGGACTTAGCACATTATGGCTTACACCAGAAAACTGGTGTTAAAAAAGTTTGGAGAAAAAATAGGGCTTCCCCAAAAACTTGTGGCTGTAATACGGATACAAAAAATGTATAATATGCATGTGTGAGGTCATCCTTGGGTTAGAATCAGAAGCGCCAGTTTTGTTAAATAGGATTAAAAAAATTCCACTATAGTCGCTTCATGTTGTTTTTTAGGCCAAAAACGCTGCGGCCAGATGTTCGCTGAGAGACAATAGGGAAATATAAAACAACATAACTAATAACTACATGGTATCTTTTTCTATTGGCCCCTTTTCGGATTTTTTTGGCTCCATGGCAGTTTTCATTTAAATCACAGCATGTTCTTGCTTTGGTGTTTGTTTGTTGTTTTTTAAAGAAATTGTGGCATTCTTCCTCCCATAGACCTCCATAAATGAAAAAAAAAAAACACTCATGTACCTGTATTTGGATGTTTTTTTCTGGTGATTTTTTCCACCTCAGTTTTGATGAGAATGGAAAGTCTGTCAAGTTAAAGCTTTCTTCCCAAAAAACCATGCCGGTTTCAGCTGTCTTAATAGATGTGTGTCCATAAACAAAACCATTTAGATGGACTTCACAAAAGTACCGAGCACGGGAACCAGGACCTTGAGTCACATAATGAAAGAATCACATGACAAAAATGTAGGAGGAAAACGCAACGTAATAAAACGCCTATACTGATATACACTATTATGGGGAAAGAAGCCCCAAAACTGTATAATGGAGGACAAAAAATAACGGGCAGTGTTGTGTGGATTTTTTTAAGACCAAAAAGAGGCCAAACAAGATTTGTGTATGATAAAAGCCTTAGGCTAAGTTTCCACTTGTTTTTTTTTTTTCTGGCAGTTTTTGGAAAACTACCACTGCAGTTTTTGAGCCAAGTGGATCCATAAATGAGGAGGAGTGTAAGTCCTTCCTTTATATGTCCTATTCCTTTTTGAATACACTTCTGGCTTTGGCTCAAAACTGCAGTGGCTGTATTCCAAAAACTGCCAGAAAAAAAAACCAAGTGGAAACTTAGCCTTAGGGTGGTGAACAAACAACAACAAAAAAAAAAAAACACACTGGTAAAAATGCCATGGGTGATTCATGAATTTTTTTTCTTGAAAATACCCCAATGTTCAGATAGCCTTGAGTGAATAGGGAATTATGAAATGTTGTATTTACAATTACTTCGTTTTTTTTTTTTTTATTTCTGCCATTTTTTATCTTTCTTGGGTGGCATTGTTGGGCTATATACATATAACATTCATGTATACATACTGGCCGGCATTTATCATTGTAAGTGTAAGTGAAGCATTTATCATTGTAGGTGTAAGTGAAGCATTTATCATTGTAGGTGTAAGTGAAGCATTTATCATTGTAGGTGTAAGTGAAGCATTTATCATTGTAGGTGTAAGTGAAGCATTTATCATTGTAGGTGTAAGTGAAGCATTTTTCTACACCATTTTTTGTGTGCTGGTAATGTGTAAGAGCGCCAAATTTATGAAATGGTCGCAGAGGATTTGATACATTTTGTGCAGGTCACATTTTCTGAAATTTCTCTCTTCACGTACACCAAAAAGCTAAGTCTGGGCTGGTGTAGTTTTAGAGACTTTTCAGTGGCTTTATGCCTTTTTTGCGCCTTTTCACAAAAAGGCGCAGTTCATAAAACCCGTCCATATCATGTGTATTGCCAAAATCAGTGGATTGCAACTCAAAATCAGCAGAAATGTGTAAACCAAAAAGCGCAAATAAACTCTGCTTGCGCCTTTTTTGCGCATTTCTAGACACAAAAAAACTGTCTAAAGACAATGATAAATGTCGGCCACTGCACCTAAATATTCATTAAATCCAATCACAATCCTCATCCCATGCATGTGAATAACATGTCTGTCATACTATTTTCAAGCTGTGGAAAATGTAGACACTCAAAACTTGGAGTTTCATATAGCTCGTACACACACGCTATTATGATTCTGATCATGTGTCTGGTGCAAAGTATGGCTGAATTCACACTCAGAGGTATATTTTGGTCAAAAATGTATGCCGACGTATGCCTCGGTGTATTGGCAGTGGGAATTCGACGAAATAGTTCATAGTATGTTGAAGCAATTTCCTACACATATACTCCTCCTTTACAGACTATGGGGGAGATTTATCAAAACCTGTGCAGAGGAAGAGTGGTGCAGTTGCCCATAGCAACCAATCAGATTGCTTCTTTCATTTTCCACAGGCCTCTAAAGAGGCCTGTGGAAAATGAAAGAAGCAATCTGATTGGTTGCTATGGGCAACTGCACCACTCTTCCTCTGCACAGGTTTTGATAAATCTCCCCATATACCTTTTAGCCGCTAGATGACTACTTTTGGGCCATTAAACAGAATAGACCTGCTGCAAGTACACCATGGTATATGTCAGCGTACCTTCTTGTCAGGATGACTGGTCGTTCAGACAAACTGTTTAACCTCTTCAGGACATAGGGCGTATGGATACGCCCTGAATCCCGAGTCCTTAAGGACCGAGGGCGTATCCATACGCCCGTGGGAATTCCGGCCCCCACCGCTAGCCGGTTGGGGACCGGAGCCGGATGCCTGCTGAAATCGTTCAGCAGGCATCCCGGCATATCGCCCAGGGGGGTCATTATGCCCCCCCATGTCGGCGATCGCCGCAGATCGCTGGACAATTCAGTCCAGCGATCTGCGGCGATTCCGGGTCAATCGGGTCTCCAGTGACCCGGTGACCCGGAATTACTGGCTGTTCGGGGCCGTCTCTGACGGCCCCGAACAGCCAGAGCCTGCAGGGGTGAGGTGGCACTGGTGCCACCTCACGATCGCCCTGATTCGTCGGCCGGAGTACCGGCCGACCAATCAGGGCGCCTGCTGCGGGTGTCACTCCCGCACCCGCTCCGCCCCTCTTCTGGAGGACGTGAGCGGGTGCGGGAAGACGACCCCCGGTGCTGGGGACCCCGATCCCCGGCGCCCCTGTTGGGATCGGGGCCCCAGGAGCAGCTGCGGCGGCGGAGACGACGAGGGACTGACCTGTGCTGCTGGATCGTTGGAGGTGAGTGACAGCCTCCTGCTGTTGCTTAGCAACAGCTCCCATCATGCAAAAAGGGCATGCTGGGAGCTGTAGTTATGCAACAGCAGGAGGCAGACCACCACAACTCCCAGCATTCCCTTATGGGCATGCTGGGACTTATGGTTTTGCAACAGCTGGAGGCACATTCTTTCTATGGAAAAGTGTACCTTCAGCTGTTGTATAACTACAACTCCCAGCTTGCACAAACAGCTAAAGTGCATGCTGGGAGTTGTAGTGGTGCATCTGCTGGTTGCATAACTACAACTCCCAGCATGCCCGTTGGCTGTCGGTGACTGCTGAGAGTTGTAGTTTTGCAACAGCTGAAGGCACACTGGTTGTGAAACTCAGAGTTTTTTTTTACCTAACTCAGTGTTTCACGACCGGTGTGCCTCCAGCTGTTGCAAACTACAACTCTCAGCAGTCACCGTACACCATGCGCCGTACATGCTGGGAGTTGTAGTTTTGCAATAGCTGGAGGCACACTGGTTGTGAAACACTGAGTTAGGTCACAAACTCAGTGATACATAACCAGTGTGCCTACAGTTGTTGCAAAACTGCAACTCTCAGCAGTCACCGACAGCCAACGGGCATGCTGGGAGTTGTAGTTATGCAACAGCTGGATGTCCCCCCCCCCCCCCCCCCCCAATGTGAACGTACAGGGTACACTCACATGGGCGGAGGATTACAGTAAGTATCTGGCTGCAAATTTGTGCTGCCGCAAACTTTCTGCTGCAGCTCAAATTGCCAGCGAGAAACTACTGTGAACCCCCGCCCGTGTGACTGTACCCTAAAAACACTACACTACACTAACACAAAAAATAAAATAAAAAGTAAAAAACACTACGTATACACATACCCCTACACAGCCCCCCTCCCCTCCCCAATAAAAATGAAAAACGTCTGGTACGCCACTGTTTCCAGAACGGAGCCTCCAGCTGTTGCAAAACAACTCCCAGTATTGTCGGACAGCCGTTGACTGTCCAGGCATGCTGGGAGTTTTGCAACAGCTGGAGGCACCCTGTTTGGGAATCACTGGCGTAGAATACCCCTATGTCCACCCCTATGCAATCCCTAATTTAGGCCTCAAATGCGCATGGCGCTCTCACTTTGGAGCCCTGTCGTATTTCAAGGCAACAGTTTAGGGTCACATATGGGGTATCGCCGTACTCGGGAGAAATTGTGTTACAAATTTTGGGGGGTATTTTCTGCTTTTACCCTTTTTAAAAATTTAAAATTTTTGGGAAAACAAGCATTTTAGGTAAAAAAAAAAATTTTTTTTTACATATGCAAAAGTCGTGAAACACCTGTGGGGTATAAAGGTTCACTTAACCCCTTGTTACGTTCCCCGAGGGGTCTAGTTTCCAAAATGGTATGCCATGTGTTTTTTTTTTGCTATCCTGGCACTATAGGGGCTTCCTAAATGCGGCATGCCCCCAGAGCAAAATTTGCGTTCAAAAAGCCAAATGTGACTCCTTCTCTTCTGAGACCTGTAGTGCGCCAGCAGAGCACTTTTCACTCCCATATGGGGTGTTTTCTGAATCGGGAGAAATTGGGCTTCAAATTTTTGGGGTATTTTCTGCTATTACCCTTTTTAAAAATAAAAAATTTTTGGGAAAACAAGCATTTTAGGTAAAATTTTTTTTTTTTTTTTTTACATTTGCAAAAGTCGTGAAACACCTGTGGGGTATTAAGGTTCACTTTATCCCATGTTACATTCCCCGAGGGGTCTAGTTTCCAAAATGGTATGCCATGTGTTTTTTTTTTGCTGTTCTGGCACCATAAGGGCTTCCTAAAGGTAACATGCCCCCCAAAAACCATTTCAGAAAAACGTACTCTCCAAAATCCCCTTGTCGCTCCTTCCCTTCTGAGCCCTCTACTGCGCCCGCCGAACACTTTACATAGACATATGAGGTATGTGCTTACTCGAGAGAAATTGGGCTACAAATACAAGTAAAAATTTTGTCCTTTTACCCCTTCAAAAAATTCAAAAATTGGGTCTACAAGAACATGTGAGTGTAAAAAATGAAGATTGTGAATTTTCTCCTTCACTTTGCTGCTATTCGTGTGAAACTCCTAAAGGGTTAAAACGCTGACTGAATGTCATTTTGAATACTTTGGGGGGTGTAGTTTTTATAATGGGGTCATTTATGGGGTATTTCTAATATGAAGACCCTTCAAATCCACTTCAAACCTGAACTGGTCCCTGAAAAATACTGAGTTTGAAAATTTTGTGAAAAATCGGAAAATTGCTGCTGACCGTTGAAGCCCTCTGATGTCTTCCAAAAGTAAAAACACGTCAATTTTATGATGCAAACATAAAGTAGACATATTGTATATGTGAACCAAAAAAAAAATGTATTCGTAATATCCATTTTCCTTACAAGCAGAGAGCTTCAAAGTTAGAAAAATGCTAAATTTTCAAATTTTTCATCAAATTTACGGATTTTTCACCAAGAAATGATGCAAGTATCGACAAAAATTTACCACTATGTTAAAGTAGAATATGTCACGAAAAAACAATCTCTGAATCAGAATGATAACTAAAAGCATTCCAGAGTTATTAATGTTTAAAGTGACAGTGGTCAGATGTGCAAAAAACGCTCCGGTCCTTAAGGCCAAAATGGGCTCCGTCCTGAAGGGGTTAAACACAATGAAGGACATTTATCAATGTTTGCTTATGGATTCCTTTTTTAACCCTTTAAGGACCCGGGCTTTTTCCGTTTTTTTCATTTTCAATTTTTCCTCCTTAACTTTAAAAAAATCATAACTCTTTACAATTTTCACCTAAAATTCTATATGATGGCTTATTTTTTGCGTCACTAATTCTACTTTGTAATGACATTAGTCATTTTACCCAAAAATCTACGGTGAAATGGGAAAAAAAAATCAATGTGCGACAAAATTGATGAAAAAACACTATTTTATAAGTTTTGGGGGCTTCCGTTTTTACGCAGTACATTTTTAGGCAAAAATGATACCTTATCTTTATTCTGTAGGTCCATACGGTTAAAATGATCCCCTACTTATATAGGTTTGATTTTGTATCACTTCAGAAAAAAATCATGAATACATGCAGGAAAATTTATACGTTTAAAATTGTCATTTTCTGAGCCCTATAACTTTTTTATTTTTCTGTGTTCAGGGCGCTATGAGGGCTCATTTTTTGCGCCGTGATCTGAAGTTTTTAGCGGTACCATTTTTGTTCTGATAAGACTTTTTGATCACTTTTTATTCACTTTTTTGTGCTATAAAAAGTGATCAAAAATGCGCTATTTTGGACTTTGGAATTTTTTTTGCGCGTACGCCATTGAACGTGCGGTTTAAAAAGCGGTATATTTTTATAATTTGGACATTTCAGCACCTGGTGATACCACATATGTTTATTTTTATTTACACAGTTTTTTTTTTTTATTCTTGGAAATGCCGGGTGATTCAAACTTTTATTAGGGGAAGGGATAATTGAAAGGGTTAATGATTTTTTTACACTTTTCTTATGCCATATTATAGCCCCTAGGGGGGGCTATAACATTGCATGTACTGATCTTTACCACTGGTTGATGCATCTCCATAGGAATGCATCAATCAGTGTTTTCGGCGATTGATTGCTCAAGCCTGGATCTCAGGCTTGAAGCATTCATTCGGCGATCGGACTGCAGGAAGGAAAGTAAGAGACCTTCCTCCTGAAGTACAGCTGTTCGGGATGCCGCGATTATACCGCGGCCATCCCGAACAGCTCCCTGAGCTAGCCGGGCACTTTTACTTTAGTTTTTAGCCACGCGGCTCAGCTTTGAGCGCGCGGCTAAAGGGTTAATAGCGCGTGGCACCGCGATCAGTGCTGCGCGCTATTAGCGGCGGGTCCCGGCTTCACTATGACGCCGGGCCCGCCACGATATGATGCGGGGTCACCGTGTGACCCCGCGTTATCGCAGGACAGGGACTCAGGGCGTAAGTTTACGCCCTGGGTCCTTAACAGGTTAAGTTCTATTTTTCTTACTATTTTTTATTTATTTTTTTGCTTATGTGCGACTTATTTATCAACTGCTTTCAGCCTGTTGATAAATTTCTTTCAGGTAAGCAATTTTTTTTTTTTTGCTTTGGTAGTGGCTTTTTCTGCTCCATGTCTGAGGGGGAGTAAATTTAGTAGGTTTTTTCATGTGATACGACTTTTTTGCGCCTTTTGCACTTGATAAATCTCTGACCACTGCAAGTCAAAAATCACTTTTTGCTTTGGTAATCAAGTTTCTTTATTTTTTTTGGCTTAGGGCACTGCACAATCAAAAAGTCACCCAAAAAATTGAGTAGTCGTACATAGTCGTACGCGACAATTATTTAAGAAAAAAAAAAACAACTAAAGGCTTTTATAAATGTTGGGACTTTAAATCAGTGGTTTTTGTGTAGGTTTTACTGAAAAGAGGGTCACACATTTTTGAACAATCATTTATTGGTGCAGAAATGTGTGCCTTTTTCTGTGTTTTGAGGAAAAATGTTGCACATTGTGCAAAAAGTTTTTTTGGGGCGTCAACCATTGAACAATTTCCCCACACGTGTCCCCAGCCTCAGGACAAATGGGAACATTATTTTTGAGCAAATAAAGCCCACAGATCATTTGACTTGTATCTACTACACCAGTGTTACCCAACCAGCGTGCCGCCAACTGCTGCAAAACTATGACACCCAGCATGCTGGGAGTTGTAATACTAGTTGGAGGCATACTGGTTGGGAAACACTGTACTACACTGAGTATAGAAAAATCCTCAATTCCTGTTCACTACAAGCACACGAGATTCCTTTATTTTATTTATATAGCTCCAACATATTCCACAGCACTGTACACTCAAATTTGCCTCTGTCGCCATTGAGGCTCAGAATCTAAATCAGTATCACAGGAAGAACATACAAACTCCTTGCATATTTGTGTGATTTAAACCTAGGACTCCAGCGCTGCAAAGAAACCGTGCTAGCCACTCAACCATTGCGCTACCCTAGATGCAAAATCCTACCTACAGACCTGATGCGCATATGATGTGGAGCTGTTCAAATCTAGAGTCATCATGGTAGGAGGTGAACGTGCTACTGCACATTTTTTATGGTTCCTCTGTATACCAGGATATGTTGCGTGACCTCACAGTTACCGATTCTCCGAAAATAGTGTTAACACATATGTTATACATGGCCCCTAAGTGAATAGTACGGCATAGGATAGATGAGGAGGAACCAACCCTGTCAGAGCTTGTTAATAAGATCAATTGGTTGCTCAGGTTGGAGGAAGGTGTATACTTAAAAAGAGGGATCATTGCTAAATGTGACAGGATGCTGGCTTTGTGGATGGACTCCCCCATGGCGTCCGAGGAATTAATGAGCTGTAGGTTGGGACAGATGTAGTGTCTATCCGAAAAAGACAAACCCTCCTGCTTCACGACTAAAGGCTTCTGAATATGTTCCTCCCTGCTGATCCTATACTCTTGGGTTGGTGTAGAGTAGATTTCTATTTTTCCTTTCTATGTTTTTTTGTTTGTTTGTTTTTAGGAGGCACCGATCGATAGGTCTTCAAAACATAGTAGCTATAGGCGCCAAGGATCCCGGCGAGGTAGCGCATAGAAGCCGGTCGGACTGTTACTGGCTCCCCGCCAATGCGGGTTTGCGCACCTACCGGGATCCTGTAATTGGCGGTTACATCAGTGGACTGTGAGTAGCGAGTGGCGGCGATACCGCTATTCTTTTGCAGGTGCCGCGCAGCAACTCCTTACAGGGATATCGGTTGTATTCTTTTCTTAGGTACTGGGAGACGGACCACGGACTGTGAGTGAGAGCCCTACACATGAAAGGATATTATACTGTACCTGATCATATGGGCTGACTGGCTTTATGTATCTCTTTTTTATAGGTTATCCCTTTTGGATCCGCTGTGATTAATTACACCCGCATAGTGGCACCTAGTATCGGGGGGGGCCACATGTAGATCAATTACACCCGCACAGTGGCACCTAGCATAGGGGTGCTACACGCATTTACTTATGTTAATATATTGAGTGACGCCATTGTTATCTCTTTATCTCACACATTTCCACATTGTTGAGACTTTCTATATGTATGAAGTTCTCCTGATGACGCTCTAGATTAGGGCAGAAACGCGTAGAGAATGGTATATATTCGAGAACGGTATATATTTATATAAATCCACCGGATTGGTGGCGCTCTGTATATTGGTAAATCCACCATACGGATTGAGTGGATCCTGTGTATTAGTTTTTTTTAGATGGTGTTGGTTCACTATCACTATAGTGGTGTATTTTAATTATATATATTAAAAGTTATATTTTAGTAGCACTCCCCTCACACTTTTTTTTGAAAAGTTTTTTGCACATCAAATCTAGAGTCATCATGGTAGGAGGTGAACGTGCTACTGCACATTTTTTATGGTTCCTCTGTATACCAGGATATGTTGTGGGACCTCACAGTTACCGATTCTCCGAAAATAGTGTTAACACATATGTTATACATGGCCCCTAAGTGAATAGTACGGCATAGGATAGATGAGGAGGAACCAACCCTGTCAGAGCTTGTTAATAAGATCAATTGGTTGCTCAGGTTGGAGGAAGGTGTATACTTAAAAAGAGGGATCATTGCTAAATGTGACAGGATGCTGGCTTTGTGGATGGACTCCCCCATGGCGTCCGAGGAATTAATGAGCTGTAGGTTGGGACAGATGTAGTGTCTATCCGAAAAAGACAAACCCTCCTGCTTCACGACTAAAGGCTTCTGAATATGTTCCTCCCTGCTGATCCTATACTCTTGGGTTGGTGTAGAGTAGAGTAGATTTCTATTTTTCCTTTTTATGTTTTTTTGTTTTTAGGAGGCACCGATCGATAGGTCTTCAAAACATAGTAGCTATAACCTAAAAACAATAAAAATCCTCAATTAAAAACAAAATTGTATTGTTTTTTCAATATGCGACTCTACCTTTTATATACAAACATCGTATATATATATAACACACATAACATAATGGGAAGGGCAGATGGGCCTAATGGTTCTTTTCTGCCAGCGATTTTTCTGTTTCTATATATTATAGTGATTTCTCTCTCTTCCGTCTGCTAAGTCTTGTATAATAGGCTTTCTACTGAATACAGCTCATGCAGTGCCAAACCTTGGATTACTTTCCGCAGGATTTTATTTTTTAATCTATGCATTACTTTTCCATTTTTTACTCTGCCTCAATTACTGCGTATTTTTATTTTATCCATTAAGAGTTTTAATATAATGTACCCAGATGGAAAAAAAAAAAAACCCCACTAATAATAACTGTATTATAGGTTTATTAATACAATGAATTTATATTTAATATATAATAAATGAATATCAGTAATATGTTGCTGGGGTCATTTCATTAAAGCTGTTCTGTTCTCTCTGCTAACATCAGGCCCGGCATTTAGGAGTGTGAAGCATGAATTCCATTGGAGAAAATTGAGAAGACGTTCATTTAACTAGGCGTACGGTAAACCATGCAAACAAGTCAGCCGGCTGGGCTTTGATCTGGGTTTTGTAAAACATACCACACTACAGGCTGCACACATGTCAGTATGGGAACCAACGCCAGGGAAAAAGGCAATTTCATGGCGGTTTGAAGCATGAACGCAAGTAGTTGTGGAGCCTAAGAAGTAGATGCCACACTGAAATATGGTGGAGTCATTCCTCGTGTTATCTTTATTCAGGAGGAGTTGTCTTGAGAGTTTATTTGTACAGTGGACCCTCAAGTTACAATAATTAATTGGTTCCGGGACGACCATTGTATGTTGACACCATTGTATGTTGAGACCAGAACTCTGTGGAAACCTGGTAATTGGTTCTGAAGCCACCAAAATGTCATCCAAAAAAATAGGAAAAAGTGAGGATTAAAGAAAAATAAGTAGATAACTAATACAGATAAAGCAAATCCTTACATATAAAAGTAATAAAGATCTGCTGGAGCTGTAATCACTGTCTATGTAGAGGACAGGAGCTTCTTCAGGGTCCTAAACAGTGTCCCAAATGGAGCCGCCCTTACTTGGTGTCCAAGGGAGCAGCTAACCCTGGCACAGGTAAGGAGTAGTACAGAACTTGTAGTTCCTCCCTGTACTGTAGGAGGCGCTACCAGACAGCCAGTCAGTGCATGCACTTCAGTAATAGAGGTGATTTACCAGTAAAATGCCCATTCTGAATGGTCAGTTCCTCCAGTTGTGACAGGTATCACAGATCTAGACTGTCTGTAGTATTGTATGTTGAGTCTGGTTTCAAGTTACAATGGTCCAGAAAAAAACATTGTATGTTGAAACTATTGTATGTTGAGGCCATTGTAAGTTGAGGGATCACTGTACTTATGCTCAAGGTGGGATGAAGAAAAAAAACAAACACATGTACTCATCTGCCGTTGCTCCCCACTGCCGAGTGCTTTTTGCTGTTCTCTTGATACATAGCAAATGCTCGCTAAGCAAGTCAATACCTGGCTCAGGTGGGTTACCGCTTATGTTTTTTTTGAATGTGTCGAAGATAGCAGGAAGTGGACGGCAGCAGGAACCAGCAGGGGATCATCAGCAGGTGAGTACATTTTTTTTTTCCCTTTTCCATCCCACACTAGGATAATTAAAGTATACAGTTAAATGATGAGTTATACAGCCCAAAAATGTGGAGATAGGCAGATCGCAGGAGGTCCAACTCCTGGGACCCCCGGCAATCTCCACAAGGGGGACCTGTTTCTTCCAACTGCACGTGCCATCTACTGCTCCATGCATTTTCTATAGGAGCGCCGGTGTGAGGTGCAGTTCTACATTCGCTCCTCCCCTCAGTTGACCAATGATTGACGAAGATACAGCAAGGGGAGGGGAATGCAGAACAGGGCAGAACGCAACTCTGCACCTCCCCCAGCTCTGTATATGCAATCCTAAGCTCCGCTCCTGTCAGCGGTCATTGTGCAGCTCATTACAGGAGGGATGTACATTTGCACAGTAGTGTATATATAAACATCCTCCTGACATGAACACTACTGTACATATTTACATCCCTCCTGACATGAACTACACAATGTCTGCTGACAGGAGCGGAGCTGAGGAAGGGGCAGAGTTGCACTGAAGTGTTCATGACTGGAGGGATGTACATATGCACAGTAGTGTTCATGACTGGAGGGATGTACATATGCACTGTAGTGTTCATGACTGGAGGGATGTACATATGCACAGTAGTGTTCATGACTGGAGGGATGTACATATGCACAGTAGTGTTCATGACTGGAGGGATGTACATATGCACTGTAGTGTTCATGACTGGAGGGATGTACATATGCACAGTAGTGTTCATGACTGGAGGGATGTACATATGCACTGTAGTGTTCATGACTGGAGGGATGTACATATGCACTGTAGTGTTCATGACTGGAGGGATGTACATATGCACAGTAGTGTTCATGACTGGAGGGATGTACATATGCACTGTAGTGTTCATGACTGGAGGGATGTACATATGCACTGTAGTGTTCATGACTGGAGGGATGTACATATGCACTGTAGTGTTCATGACTGGAGGGATGTACATATGCACTGTAGTGTTCATGACTGGAGGGATGTACATATGCACCGTAGTGTTCATGACTGGAGGGATGTACATATGCACTGTAGTGTTCATGACTGGAGGGATGTACATATGCACAGTAGTGTTCATGACTGGAGGGATGTACATATGCACTGTAGTGTTCATGACTGGAGGAATGTACATATGCACTGTAGTGTTCATGACTGGAGGGATGTACATATGCACTGTAGTGTTCATGACTGGAGGGATGTACATATGCACCGTAGTGTTCATGACTGGAGGGATGTACATATGCACAGTAGTGTTCATGACTGGAGGGATGTACATATGCACTGTAGTGTTCATGACTGGAGGGATGTACATATGCACTGTAGTGTTCATGACTGGAGGGATGTACATATGCACAGTAGTGTTCATGACTGGAGGGATGTACATATGCACAGTAGTGTTCATGACTGGAGGGATGTACATATGCACAGTAGTGTTCATGACTGGAGGGATGTACATATGCACTGTAGTGTTCATGACTGGAGGGATGTACATATGCACTGTAGTGTTCATGACTGGAGGGATGTACATATGCACAGTAGTGTTCATGACTGGAGGGATGTACATATGCACAGTAGTGTTCATGACTGGAGGGATGTACATATGCACTGTAGTGTTCATGACTGGAGGGATGTACATATGCACAGTAGTGTTCATGACTGGAGGGATGTACATATGCACAGTAGTATTCATGACTGGAGGGATGTACATATGCACCGTAGTGTTCATGACTGGAGGGATGTACATATGCACAGCAGTGTTCATGACTGGAGGGATGTACATATGCACAGTAGTGTTCATGACTGGAGGGATGTACATATGCACTGTAGTGTTCATGACTGGAGGGATGTACATATGCACAGTAGTGTTCATGACTGGAGGGATGTACATATGCACCGTAGTGTTCATGACTGGAGGGATGTACATATGCACTGTAGTGTTCATGACTGGAGGGATGTACATATGCACAGTAGTGTTCATGACTGGAGGGATGTACATATGCACAGTAGTGTTCATGACTGGAGGGATGTACATATGCACAGTAGTGTTCATGACTGGAGGGATGTACATATGCACAGTAGTGTTCATGACTGGAGGGATGTACATATGCACAGTAGTGTTCATGACTGGAGGGATGTACATATGCACAGTAGTGTTCATGACTGGAGGGATGTACATATGCACTGTAGTGTTCATGACTGGAGGGATGTACATATGCACTGTAGTGTTCATGACTGGAGGGATGTACATATGCACAGTAGTGTTCATGACTGGAGGGATGTACATATGCACAGTAGTGTTCATGACTGGAGGGATGTACATATGCACAGTAGTGTTCATGACTGGAGGGATGTACATATGCACAGTAGTGTTCATGACTGGAGGGATGTACATATGCACAGTAGTGTTCATGACTGGAGGGATGTACATATGCACAGTAGTGTTCATGACTGGAGGGATGTACATATGCACTGTAGTGTTCATGACTGGAGGGATGTACATATGCACTGTAGTGTTCATGACTGGAGGGATGTACATATGCACAGTAGTGTTCATGACTGGAGGGATGTACATATGCACAGTAGTGTTCATGACTGGAGGGATGTACATATGCACTGTAGTGTTCATGACTGGAGGGATGTACATATGCACAGTAGTGTTCATGACTGGAGGGATGTACATATGCACAGTAGTATTCATGACTGGAGGGATGTACATATGCACCGTAGTGTTCATGACTGGAGGGATGTACATATGCACAGCAGTGTTCATGACTGGAGGGATGTACATATGCACAGTAGTGTTCATGACTGGAGGGATGTACATATGCACTGTAGTGTTCATGACTGGAGGGATGTACATATGCACAGTAGTGTTCATGACTGGAGGGATGTACATATGCACCGTAGTGTTCATGACTGGAGGGATGTACATATGCACTGTAGTGTTCATGACTGGAGGGATGTACATATGCACAGTAGTGTTCATGACTGGAGGGATGTACATATGCACTGTAGTGTTCATGACTGGAGGGATGTACATATGCACAGTAGTGTTCATGACTGGAGGGATGTACATATGCACAGTAGTGTTCATGACTGGAGGGATGTACATATGCACAGTAGTGTTCATGACTGGAGGGATGTACATATGCACTGTAGTGTTCATGACTGGAGGGATGTACATATGCACTGTAGTGTTCATGACTGGAGGGATGTACATATGCACAGTAGTGTTCATGGAGATGCAGAGCTACAACAGTGCTGCCACCCCCTTAGTCTCAGGATCAATGGGGGTCCTAGAGGTCATACTCCACTGATCATAAAATGATTATCTGACCATTATGCCCTAATTTTATGAGATTAGTATACCCCTTTAATGGAGTTGCAGGGCGCATGGCTGATCTCTGCTTTATTCAGTGACTGCAGGAATGGGGGACCTAGGACCCCCATTATAGTCATCAATGGGGTTCCATGAGTATAGGTTATAAATGTCGTGACAATTCCTCTAGTAGGGCCCAACTCTATTAGAATAGTAAATCCCGGCCACAACAAGGCTTATGAGTTTACAATGCAGTTATAGTGGCGCTCAATCCCATTACATAGCAGACCCGACCGCTTCTTATTCCTATTTATTAACCATCCGAAATGAGGCCACCTCTGTGTGGTGGATGGGGGACATGTTTTGATCAAAAAGTGCGCTAAGAGCCTCCATTTTTTGACCAAGAGTGCTGCTGCAACCTTCTTTTTTGTATACTCTGTATTTGCCACAGCAGCGTGCACCTGTGTGTTAGGTAGTTGTGCTGGGTATTTTTCCTTTTGTTTTTGCTGTACAATTTAGGGGGAGTATTTAGGGGGAGTGACACCCTCTCTAGTTGTGCACCCCTCACTGTTTCACAGGAGGTTTTTTAAATTGATAGGGGATCCAGCATGTCACCCAGTAAGAGGCCATATGCTCAGCAGAGGTGAGGGAAATTAGTGTTAGGGTCCCATCCGAAATGAGGCCACCTCTGCGTGGTGGATGGGGGACACGTTTTGATCAAAAACTGCGTTAAGAGCCTCCATTTTTTTGACCAAGAGTGTTGCTGCAACCTTGTTTTTTATACATTTATTAACCATATTGTATAGTCCACAGAACAGTCTCTAGGGCTGACCCTTTATTTCTATCAGAACACCTTGCCGCTTTCCAATAAAGATTGCAGATTTAGGATAAGTTGCGGTGCAGAAGACAATTTTTATTGCCGTACTCTCTAATGGCAGACGTGCAGTCTGGGATCGTGACAGTAAGTATTATCTTCTTCATTGCTTCCTAGCCCGGGGTTCTTGTGCTTTATAGAACAATATAATTGCTATTATACAGAACAATATTTTCTGTATTGTATCTATATGACAAATGCACTGTGACCTTACTGATTTCCCTTCGAGTTCTTCTGACACGTTTTGCAGGCTATCACCTCATTTGCTGGAGCTCCTTGATATAATGTGCTGGTCATTATTTAGAATAATATGCCGGACAATGTGAGAATCACAAGTCATTCTACTGCAGTGATGGAAAAGTTCATAGTTTCCGAGTAGCGCGGCCATAAGAGATGCGACTAATTTAATTAAGAAGAATTGGATATAAAGTCTGGATGCTTTTGATTTAAGATATTGTATCGGTAAATGAGCATTTTCTGTAAGACCCCCTCCATAAATAACATTACCCCAGCCCAACCGTTTGACCTCCAAATAGTTTATTACATTTGGACTTCAAGCTTCCACAACAACAACTGATGGATCACTGTTTCTGCCAGTAAGATGTGCCACCTCATTATACACCCCTGTCATACACAATTGGGCCAAACGGTGTCCCTTCGGCTGCTTAATGAGAAGCTATTTTCAATATGTACCGTCATTTATCATGTACAGATGGAGCCATGCTTATCGCTTCTTGAGAAGGTTATTCTAACCCTCTACGTTATTTCATCTGCTCCCTGTAACATTCGACAATTTCTCCTGAGGAGTTAATTGGATTTGATGTTTCGCGATAACCTGAACTTCTGCATACCCAAAATGAGTTGTAACCACTTATTCGGACCACACAAGCTGCGATAATTAGGGTGACATTGGGCAGCTGGTACAATACAGCTCTACGTGGGGCCTGGAAAACGACTGCTATGTCCCGTAACACTTGCATCAACTCCTAAACACAACTTATAGGATAAGTGGAGTTAGGGATCACATTGATAACATGACACATACAGTACAACCACATATGTGATTATAGTGGGGTTAATACTAACTAGATGCATCACCTATAGGTTACCAAACAGGATCGGTCAGCTCTCCTAACATTTCTGTTTGAGTAAATACTTCTAAACTGTTCAGCCATTACACTAAAACACCCATTTAGTATTGTATAGGTCACCAAAATAGCTCTGGCCTGTTGAGGTACCAACTCCACTAAACCCCTGTAGGTGTCATGTGGTATCTGGCAATAAGATGTTGTCAACAGATCCTTTAAAGGGCTTATTCATGTTTGCAAAAAATGAAAAGCCCCAAATATGTAAAAAAAAACAGCAAAACCCCCCCCCCAAAAAAAGTTACTTCTATTTCATGATGATCCACTGTACAAGCTGGGATGGGCACCTTTGTTTTTGTTTACAAGCAGCCACCGCTTTACCACCACAGTCAATCAGTGGCCTTAGTGGTCACCTGCCGTACTACTGGTATCACTGCTCAGTGATAAGTACCATGAGTAGTGGACACATAACTGCTAAGACAACTTATTGGATTCAACGGTCACTTGTTGGCTGCTTGTAAAGAAAGACCAGGATGTCCACCAGGGCTTATACCATGTATCACCAGGGGTTCAGAAAGGTGATTAATCATTTATTTGTGATGTTTTGTTGCATTTGTGCTCTTTTTTTTATTTTATTTTTTAAAACATTGATAACTTCTTTAAAGGGAATCTGTCAGCTGTATTTGCTGGTAAGAGCTTTAGACACCATTCAATAGATATAAAAATGGAAGTTGGTGCCGCTCACAATTAAGTACTGGCCGAGGCAAAGTAGGCAAATAACCCTATACCCAGGTGTGTAGTAACAATAATGAAAAAAGAAAGGCTGCCTACACCTCAAGGACAGTCATTTAGATGAGTGTCATTACTGTTACGCCGAGCGCTCCGGGTCCCCGCTCCTCCCCGGAGCGCTCGCAATGTTCTCTCATTCGCAGCGCCCCGGTCAAATCTGCTGACCGGGTGCGCTGCGATATTACTCCCAGCCGGGATGCGATTCGCGATGCGGGACGCGCCCGCTCGCGATGCGCATCTCGGCTCCCGTACCTTACCCGTTCCCCGTCTGTGTTGTCCCGGTGCGCGCGGCCCCGCTCCTTAGGGCGCGCGCGCGCCGGGTCTCTGCCATTTAAAGGGCCGCTGCGCCACTGATTGGCGCAGCAGGCCTAATCAGTATTCTCACCACCTGTGCACTCCCTACTTATACCTCACTTCCCCTGCACTCCCTCGCCGGATCTTGTTGCCATTGTGCCAGTGAAAGCGTTTCCTTGTGTGTTCCTAGCCTGTGTTCCAGACCTCCTGCCGTTGCCCCTGACTACGATCCTTGCTGCCTGCCCTGACCTTCTGCTACGTCCGACCTTGCTCTTGTCTACTCCCTTGTACCGCGCCTATCTTCAGCAGTCAGAGAGGTTGAGCCGTTGCTGGTGGATACGACCTGGTTGCTACCGCCGCTGCAAGACCATCCCGCTTTGCGGCGGGCTCTGGTGAATACCAGTAGCAACTTAGAACCGGTCCACCAGCACGGTCCACGCCAATCCCTCTCTGGCACAGAGGATCCACCTCCAGCCAGCCGAATCGTGACAATTACACATGTATTTACCATGTCTCTAGATATATGTTTGTAACCCCCCCCCCCCCCACAAGGGCCCTGTGAGGGGAATTTTTCTGCAGTTATCATCTATGGTATGTTTTAAATAAATTTGTAATACTAATATTTGAAGCACGGTCTCAGCCTAAATTTATTAATTCATCTAAATTACTGTCCTTGAGGTGTAGGCAGCCTTTCTTTTTCTTTTACCATTGAATAGATGTTAGGGTATGAAAACATATGTACCTTTCCTGGAGTTAGAAACTTATAAAATCTCCTTTTTTATTTCTCATTGAAGTTTTAAGTAGGTGGGAACAAGCTGCTCGAGTCCTGCAGCTTGGTATGCCTCCTTATCCCCCCTCACCCTTGAGGAGTCAGCCCCACCTCCATGACCCTTGGTTGATGTTTGGCCATCACCATCAGCTCCAGCAAAGGTGTAGTTTGCTTTTATACCCTAACAGCTGTCTATCGGTGACTGCAGCTCTTACCAGCAAATACAGATGGTCATCTGTAAGTTGTGAGGTACAGCCTTCATCCATTTGACTTGTTATTTCAACACCACGAGCTCCTTGTCATTTTCATTACAGTACACCATTCCTGAACAATTTTTGCAGTGTGGCCAGTGCATTAGGAAATTTTGCTGCCAATAAGAGATGGACTTAGTCTGAACAATGTTTAAGGGGTTATCCAATAAAAAAAAGAGCTGCAGTAACATGTAACGCTATGAGGGTAAATGTTCCAGAATCTATGACAGGTGCGTACGGACATTTCCCCCAGACGTCTCTGTCAGAGCAAAATCATTTTCCTATAAACCTCATAATAACTGAAATGTCACAAAATACATAAAATGTTGTGCAGTGCCGCATTCTTTAACTTTCCACTATATATTTCAGGTCTGACCTGTCATGGGGTTGGCATTTTGAAGGAAAACACAAACGTAGCCTCTAATTTATATATGAGTCGCATATTAATACCTAAGTGTGATAGACAATGAAAAGTGATGTCCAAATATTATGCTAGTGCTATGCTCTTTTCCACCATTTATACATCAAACGGGGCCACTTTTTAGTTAAAACTCCCCACCATGGTACTTCATACATAGAAAGCATGTTAAACAGGGTTGTTGTAGTCTTTTATTTTGGAGGAGACTTTGGTTTGGCTAAAGCCCCTTTCACTCTATGGTTGTCTCACGGTAGTGTAATGGCTGTCGGGGAGAATAGCGGGAGAAAAAATACTGCGATCAACCCCTTAGCCCCTGTACTACTACCCCCAACATGGAACAGATCATGTTCCATGATGGGGGTAGGATTCATTCGGTTTTCAGTAATTTTCAGACAGCTCAGAGCTGTCGGGTTTTAGTGAAGAAAAATTCACAGGTTTTCCATCATACTCCGAGTGTTTTTTTTTTTTTTTGCCGGGAACACGCCTCTTTTTGTGACAACCACGCCCATTTTGACGAGTGATAATATCATTTGTCGGGCTGTGTGACCAAATTTGTGTTGCATGGGCTATGCGACACAAATTTGGTCGCACAACCCGACAAAAACTGTCGGTTTCAGGTTAGTAAATGAGGGACGGTTTGTCTATTTCACCTGTACTACCTATGCAACTGAGATTTGCTCAATACATATCACCATTGATATATTGCTGTACAGCATCGAAAGAAGAATGTGAATTGATGAGGAAAACATCATTTGGACACTACGCCAAGTGTCCAAGAGACATGCCGACCTCACTAGGTGCCAATATCTCCTTGTGCTGAGAGCTTCCGTAGTTATTCCTCTTAGCTAAGACTGATATCTCCAGCAATCTACTGATTGGATGCTAGAGCTGTCAATCAGTGCTGGGAGGAGAAGCTAAGGAAGCTGGCAACACGGGAAGCTCTTGGCACCTGGTGAGAAGGCCATACCGAACCTTAACATCAAACAGCACTTCTCTTAGTTTTGAAGGTTGCGAGGTCTGTTGAACCTATTTAGGTTAATAAAAATTAGGGCAGAAAGGAATCAGTTTTATAATCAGTTTTATAATCAGTTTTATAATCAGTTTTTTAGCCATGCAGTAGTGGTGCATGTAACCTTAACATCTGCCGCAGAACATGGCATTTCATTCCATCACTTTCAAAGATTACACTGCCTCCTAGTAAGCTGTAAAATTGTTTCTAATGGTTAAAAATGATGTTCTGGGCTTGCAGGGAAATAGTTTCTACAAAATGACATTGTAATTTAAAGTTACTTTTGTAACTGCAGTACCTATAGTTGCCACTGCCACTCACAGATACTTTCCATACACAACAATGCAACAGTGCCCCCAGCTGTGACCTAATTCAGAGCAAACATTGATTTTTTTTTCCCCATACAGTAATCGAGCATCTGCCAAAAATGGCAAAAATCTAAAACTTGTAAAAAAAAAATAACTTGTAAGAAAATAAGTACTATTAACCCCTGACCTCCTGGTAAAGAATAGTGTCCTGAGTTACGAACCATAAAGATATTCGGGGACATTTATCATCGTTGCTTTGGTAAGCAAGTTCTGTAGTCATTTTTTTCTTGCTATGTTTTTGCTTAATGTATGACATATTTATCATACTATCACAGGGGGTTGATAAATTTGGCTTACATGAGCAAAAACCAAGAAATCACTTTTAAATACCATTTTTTTAGCACACATAAGCAAAAACCAAATAATAACTACAGAACACCACTTTGCAGCTTTGACATAAAAAAATGTGCATATATATATATATATATATATATATATATATATATATGTGTGTGTGTGTATGTTTATTACATTTTTTTAACACTGTTTTTTCTCCCTAAATGTACTTACTCATTCTTTTTTTTTGTTACTTCTTCTACAGATCCGTGTATCCTGTGGACTCCTTCGGATTCGGTGGACTACTTCGACGACCAGCGCTTTTCTTTGCTTGATGTTAATAAAATGGTTAACGAGGGCTTGTGGGGGAGTGTTTTTTTGTAATATTTTTTTTTTTAAACCTGTTGTGTTTTTTTTTTTTTTTTTTACTTACTTAGTAGTGGAAGTCCATTACTAAGCCGGGCTTAGAATAAAAATAGGGGGGACCCTATGTGTTTTTTTTTATATTTAATTATCTATTTAAAAAAAAACGCATAGGGTCCCCCCTATTTTTATTCTCAGCCAAACACCAACCAAGCAGTAACAGCCTGATGTTACCAGGGTGGGCGAGGACCATTGTTACTGGCCCTCCCCAGCCTAAATAAAGCCAGCCTGTTGCCGCCTAAGCCCAGGAGCACCATTTTTGATGCTCCGGGCCTGTTGGTACCGGCTCTTCCCGGCACCCCTGTGGCATTGGGTACCGGGGTAATAACTGGGGGTTAGCGCTAGCTGTTTTTGTGGCTAACGTTAAGCCCAGCTTAGTAATGGACTCCCTCTATAAGACAGCTTCCACTACTAAGCCTGTCAAGTAAAGTAAGGAAAAAACATAACAGGTTTAAAAAAAAAATGATTACAAAAAACACTCCCCCACAAGCCCTCGTTAACCATTTTATTAAAATCAAACAAAGAAAAATGCTGGTCATCGAAGTAGTCTACCAAATTCGAAGGAGTCCACAGGATACACGGATCTGAAATGAGAAGAAAAAACAAAAACAAAAAATGGGTTAGTACATTTATTATCACCTGCTCGCACATCTCCCGCCCCGCATGACTACAACTCCCAGCATGCCCTTACAGTAAGGACATGCTGGGAGTTGTAGTTGTGTGGTGCAGGAGATGTGTGGGCAAGTGACAAGCTTGTCCCCTGCCCCCAGCTGCAGGATTTTAACTCCCAGCATGCCCTTACAGTAAGGACATGCTGGGAGTTGTAGTCCTACAGCTGGGGGCAGGGGACAAGCTTGTCATTCGCCTGCACTGCACAACTACAACGCCGAGCATGTCTTTACAGTAAGGGCATGCTGGGAGTTGTAGTCCTGCAAAGGAAGCCCGGGCACACACACAGAGTAACACACAGTCACACACACACAGAGTCACACACAGACAGTCACACACAGACAGAGAGACAGACACACACACTGACTCTTCCAGCGCAGCGATCCTTCTCTCCGGGCGCCCTGCGAGTGACGTCACTGACGGAGGGACGTCAGGCCGGCGCAACCGAAGACGTGGGAGCGGAGGCTGGGCACAGTGCAGGTGAAGGCTGGGGGGAGTAGAGGGGTGCTGGTGGGGGCAGAGGCCGGGAACAGTGCTGGTGAAGGCCGGTGGTGGTGGTGGTGGGGGGTGACGGACGGGCACAGCGCAGGTGAAGGCAGGTGGGGGGGGGGGGGGTGTATGCTGACGGACCCCCCCCTGATAGACTCCTATATTCCCTAATGTTATGTCACTGTTCTGTTTGGGTCCTGTGATTGGCTGCTGGTCCTGGCCAATCACAGGACCCAGCGGCAAATGTGAAATGACAGCAGGGGATTTTGAAGTCTGCGGCGCCGGTATATGTTATAAGGAGCCCGGGCTGACATTACAGTGCAGCCGCCCAGGCTCCTCATACTGCCTCCCCGCTACCCTCACTTAATAATGATGGGGACACTGATATCCCCCCTTGTCTCCCGCCCGCGCCGCTCAGCTCCCGCTGCTACAAGACTACAACTCCCAGCGTGTCCTCACTGTAAGGGCATGCTGGGACTTGTAGTCTTGCAACAGTTAGCAGACAGATGGGAGTTGTGTGGCGCTGGCAGGTGAGAGTTGGGATGTAAATCACTGCAGTGTCCCTGTAGCGCAGTGAGGGTAGCGGGGAGAAAGTATGTCGGAGCCCGGGCGGCAGTAGCTTTTCCTGCTCCATGTTGGAGCTGGAGTAAATTTAGTCAATTTTTACGGCCGTTGTGACATTTTATTGCGCAGCTGCGACTTTCGCAGTTAATAAATACCTGACTAAACCAAGTAAAGTTTTCAAACCCGCGTACCGTAGTAAAAAAACATAACTTGCTCTTCTTGCTCGCATAGATGATAGTCGCACGAAAAGTCACGGTGTCGCAGAAGCGACTTTTTTGTGACAAATTTACACAGAAAAACTCGTGTAAAAGGGTTGATAAATGCCCCTCATTGACTATTTGTATTCGGTGATGTTTAAAGCCACCAACATTCTTCACTACATTCTGCCTAAAATACCCAGTTGGAAACCCCTTTACATAATGTTTTTAAATTGGAAGTCATGGAAAAGCAATAGATTTTAAAATATTAGAGCTCTGAGAGGGACAGAAGGCCGCGGAGGCCCCACACCAAAAAAGGCTCCACTTTTCTATTAGGTCCTAAATTAAATTCTGTGTTGATTAATTCCATAATAAAGCCCAATATGGGAGCTAAGTTTTTTCAGAGTTGATAATTTTGACTTCATGCAGCGCCCCAGTACGGGAAGGCAACAACACAACATACTAAACTCAGAAAAAGCTGTACATATATACATTCTGTAAGCTCCCTGTGATGGATGTGAATAGCCACAACTACTGTGCATGGCAAACAGGCCACAGACCCCAAAACATGGACCCCATAGCAACTAAGCAACTGTGCTCTGACCTCTGCAAAATGTCCGAAAAAAGCGACTTTCACCATTTTATGCTTCTCACATGAGTAAAGTTTACTGGGAGATTTATAGCCTTCTGTGCACCAACAGAATTACCACAATAAGATGAAAACTGCTCATAACCTGTATAGATTTGCTATTCCAGATCAGAGAAAACAAAAGATGTTTTTTTTATTTATTTTAAGAGGCACAGCATTATTTTAGTAGCTAAACAGGGATACAGATGAGTCCATGGCTAGATAGGGTGAGTCGTAATAATTCTGGGCATATCTTTTTTTTTGCTTTTATAGTGCCTTTCTAGTAACGATATATAAGCCATTTTATATACAGTGACCCCCCGACCTACGATGGCCCCGACATACGATCATTTCAACATACGATGGCATCTTAGAGGCAGCATCAACATACGATTCTTTTGTATGTCGGCGCCTTCACATGAACGGCTATCCGGCAGCGCAGACTGCTTCAGCTACCGCCGGATAGCCGTTTACGGTGCCCCGTGTGGTCCGCTGACGATCACTTACCTGTCCTCGGGGCTCCGGCGCGTCCTCTTCGGGATCCCCTGCATCGTCGGCGCTCTCCATCGTCGTCATCACGTCGCTGTGCACGCCGCCCCGTCATCCAATAGGAGCAGCGTGTGTAGTGATGTGATGGCGGCGACGGAGAGCGCGGATGCCGGGGAAGCAGAGGCCTTGCTGGAGCGTTGGGGACACCTCGGGGACACGGCGACAGCGATGGAAGGCGACATCCAGGGCAGCGGTGACGAGCGGTGACGGTCCGGAGCGGCGGGGACAGGTGAGTGCAACTTCCTCTACCAGTGGTCAACAACCTGCGGACCTCCAGATGTTGCAAAACTACAACTCCCAGCATGCTGGGTGTTGTAGTTTTGCAACATCTGGAGGTCCGCAGGTTGTAGACCACTGTCCTATACTTTACATTGCACGGATCCCTCAACATACGATGGTTTCAACAAACGATGGTCCGTTTGGAACGGATTACCATCGTATGTTGAGGGACCACTGTATGTGTAACTATAAAATGTATAAAAACATATAATATGTAAATGATGCTTAAGTGCCATGGGGGCCTTCCCAGCTCAGTGACCCTGCTCCAATACATGCATTACACACACACCCCTCTGCACTCCATGCATTACACACACCTCTGCACTGTATGCATTAGGCCCCCTTTACATAACGTTTTTGAGCTCAATTGACTCTACTACAATGTAACGTAGTGAGCGCACAGCCTGTGTAACAGTGTTTAATGTTGTGTCCCCTCAAAATAACTCAACACACATCCATTAATATGTAAACCTTGGCTACAAAAGTGAGTACAGCCTTAAGTGGAAGTGTTTAAATTGGGCCCAAAGTGTCAATATTTTGTGTGGCCACCATTATTTTCCACTCCTCCATGATGACGTCATGGAGCTGCTTGAAGTAAGAGACCTTGCGCTCCCCTCCTCCATTTGAGGATGCCCCACAGATACTAAATAAGGTTTAGGTCTGGAGACATGATTGGCCAGTCCACCACCTTTACCCTCATCTTTTTTAGAAAGGCAGAAGATGTTATGGAGGTGTTTGGGGTCTTCATCATGTTGGGAATCTGCCCAGTCACTGAAGGGAGAGGATCATGCTCTACTTTGGTATGTCACAGTACATTTTGCCATTCATGGTTTCCTCAATGACAGCCATGCAGACCAATTTGATCCAGTGTGCGGCGTATGGTCTGACCACTGACAAGCTGACCCCTCACCCCTTCAACCTCTGCAGCAATGTGGGCTGTACTCTTATGTCTATTTCCAAAAGACAACCTCTGGATATGATGCTGAGCATGTGCACTCAACCTCTTTGGTTGACCATGGTGTGGCCTGTTCTGAGTGGATCCTGTCCTGTGAAAATGCAGTATGGTCTTGCCCACCATGATGCAGCTCAGTTTCAGGGTCTTGGCAATCTTCTTATAGCCTAGGCCATCTTTAAGTGGAGCAACAATAATTTTCCTTTTTTTCAGATCCTCAGAGAGTTCTTTGCCATGAGGTGCCATGTTAAACATCCAGTAGCCAGTATTAGTGAGTGTGAGAGCAATAACAGCACATTTAAGACACCTGCTCCTTATTCACACCGGAGACCTTGTAACTCTAACGAGTCACATGACACTAGGAAGATGTGATTCTGCTATTTTTTACCCTCAGATCTTGTTCAATGACTGATTTTTAGAGCAGGGCTCTGATCTGTGACTACTACTTAGCTACAGTATCTACAGGGAGTCCGGGGTAGTCTGAGACATGCCTCCTGACTCCGTATTGGTTCAGGCTGCTCGCTCCCTCCCCCTGCAGCTCTGACTCTTCAAACTATCTGCTGTGAACAAACACAAGCCCATAACACATTAGAATACCAAATTTCTATTTCAGCAAGGGAGGAATGCTAAACCCCTAGTGAGAACACGATTATCAAGTCATTTCTGCATGTATGAGCCTTAGTTAGGCTGGGTTCACATCACGTTTTTCCCTATACGGGACCGCATACGGCTGGGGGAGCTAAAAACTTGTGCTCCCGTATCCCTGCCGTATGCGGTCCCGTATGTAATTCATTTCAATGAGCCGACCGGAGTGAATCGGTCGCCTAATTTTTCCCCGTATGCGGTTTTCTACCGGACCTAAAACCGTCGTTGACTATGGTTTTAGGTCCGGTAGAAAACCGCATACGGGGAAATATGAGCCGACCGGTTCACTCCGGTCGGCTCATTGAAATTAATTACATACGGGACCGCATACGGCAGGGATACGGGAGAGCAAGTTTTTAGCTCCCCCAGCCATATGCGGTCCCGTATAGGGAAAAATGTGATGTGAACCCAGCCTTAGGGGGGTCTGAATGGTAGCATTAAATGCTGTCATCTCCAAAAGATATCCCCTATTTCCAGAATAGGGCATAGTTATCTGATCCCTGGGATTTACATTGATCCTGAGAATGGAGGTCAAATGGCCTTTAAATTAATGGTGCACTGCGTTCCGCAACATTTGGAAGCCAATAGATAATGAATGGAGCTCTGGCTCTCAGCCCATTTGACTTCCATTATCAGGACCAGTGTAGATGGGGGGGGGTAACTTTTGATGATGAGCTTACCCCTTTAAAGGGTACCTCTCATCAAAAAAACTTTAGATATATTATAGATTAATGTATGCAGAATAACTTTACAATTGCATGTTATTAAAAAATATGCTTCTTTCTATTTAATTTTCCACTTTGAAGAAATGACCACTAGGGGTCTCCCTACCAGTCCTGGCAGCAAGCATTTCAGACTCATGCTGGAGTCCTAAACACTACGAGCTGCCAGTCTGCTTTGTTCACAAAGGAGAACACTCAGAGCTGCCAGCCTGCTTTGTTCACAGCCTGTTTGGCTGTGAACAAAGCAGGCTGGCAGCTGTGAGTGTTTAGGACTCCAGCATGAGTCAGAAATGCTTGCTGACAGGACTGATCGGGAAAAATACAATAGAAAGAAGCATATTTTTCATTAACATGCTATTGGAAAGTTATTCAACATTCATTAATCTAAAATATATCAAAAGTTTATTTGATGAGAGGTGCCCTTTAAATACAATGATTTCAAAATGCCAATTCTCATTTTCCCCCAAAAATCATATCAAACATTGCAACTTGCAAAATTATAGTGTGTAAATTCATTCTTAGGGCCTTCTAAGATAACATCCGGAGTACATATTGTAAGCGTTGCTTTGTTCCCGGCTGCCCGCTGTGCAGTGAACTGCAGCACACTTACATTCAAGTGCTTGAGGCCGGCTGCAGTTCAGCTCTTTTCACAATGTGTTTTGCAGGGGTATACGTTGGGAAACTCTCTCTGACATGTACCTCTGCCATATAGCTATGATGGATGCTGCTTAGACTATATAAACATAAAAAACATATATACTGCATGGTATACATTATTATACATTTTTTTCTGCTCTTTTTTCTCTATAAGAGTAACGATCCCTCCTCCAAAACACACAGCGGGATGAATCAGGTGCTGAGACCAGATTAGGGTAAGGGGGATTCTATTACCCACATTGCTACACGTTTCACGGAAAATCCGCTTCCTCATGACTTCCTTCTTTTTGCTCTATGGTAGTGTTTTCCAACCAGGGCGCCTTCATCTGTTGTAAAAATACAACTCCTAGCATGCCCAGACAGCCTGGTTTTGCAACAGCTGGAGGTATGCTGGTTGGGAAACACTGCTCTATGAAATAGCATGAAGGTTTCTGTTCTTCCATCCAGCATAAAATAGAAACCAGATTTTGCAGTTACACACAAAATCCAGAGTGACAGAAGTCACTTTAGAGTAGTAGTATAGGTTTAGGGTTGGACAAATAGAAATATATATTTTCAAATTTTTCCCAAGTCATCCATGCACACAAAGTAACCAAAACAAATAAGCTCAGTCAAGTGTAATAATGTGAAATGACACAGGGAAAAGTATTGAATACATGAAAAAAGGGAGGTGCAAAAAGGCCTGAAAAGCCAAGACAACAGCTGAAATCAGTAATTAAAAAGCAATCCAGTTGTCAATGCAAATTATTATCAGCTGGTTTAGTCCCAACTGATCGCTACAAAAAGGTCTCATTGCCAAGGTGCCACACAAGACACATTTCATGATGGGTAAAAGCAAAGAGCTGTCTTAAGTCCTTTACAACCTAATTGTTATATAACAATGGCGTTGGTTGAAAGTGGAAAGACAGTCATTTCACCATAGATTTGCTTTGACTAGGTGCTCCTCGCATGATTTCTGCGAAGTGAATGGCATTATCAGAAGAATTGTCCAAGAGCCAAGAACACTTGTGGAGAGCTTCAAAAAGACCTGAAATTAGTAGGTACTGTTGTCTTAAAGAAAACAGTAAGTGATGCACTCCGCCGCCATGGCCTGTATGCACGCTCACCACACAAGACTCCACTGCTGAATATAAAGCATGTTAAAGGGGTACTACCGTGGAGAACTTTTTCTCAATTGGTGCCAGAAAGTTAAAAATAACAAACATCTCAGCAATTTCTTTCTCTACTTGTTCCTATTCTTTTATATATATATATATATATATATATATATATATATATATATATATATATCCAGGAGATCCGTCATTCCCACCTTCTCCTACTCACATATCTGTCTCTAGTTGTAAGACAACCAGCTGCAGAAGGAGCCTCCCCTCACTTCTCTGTCTGCAATAGAAGACTGAAAAGCCCCACCCCTCAAATATAGAAACGTTCAGAAAAAATGAACAACTCTGCTCCATGCAAGAATGCTATTTCTAACATTTTATAATGTAGACCCCTACTAGGAATAACTTTAAAGGGGTATTCCAGGCAAAAACTCCGGAAAGTTTAACAGATTTGTAAATTACTTCTATTAAAAAATCTTAATCCTTCCAGTACTTTTTAGGGGCTGTATACTACAGAGGAAATGTTTATCTTTTTGGATTTCTCTTATGTCACAACCACAGTGCTCTCTGCTGACCTCTGCTGGTCATTTTAGGAACTGTCCAGAGCAGCAGAAAATCCCCATAGCAAACATATGCTGCTCTGGACAGTTCCTAAAATGGACAGCAGAGGTCAACAGAGAGCACTGTGGTCGTGACATCAGAGAAATCCAAAAAGATAAACATTTCCTGTGTAGTATACAGATGCTAATAAGTACTTGAAGGATTAAGATTTTTTAAATGGAAGTCATTTACAAATCTTTTTTAACTTTCTGGCACCAGTTGATTAAAAAAAAAAGTTTTCCACTGTAGTACCCCTTTAAAGCTTGTATAATGTTTGCTACACAACATTTGGAAAAGCCAGTGAAATACTGGGAGAATATAGTGCGGAACTGTTTGGGTGCCATATCACATCACGATAAAAACCGCATACCAAAAGTGACGTTTGGAGGTGGGAACATCATGGTGTGAGGCGGTTTTCCATAAAATAGTACTGGCAAACCACATGATTGAAGGAAGGATGAATGGGCATATTTACTGAGACATTACTGACAAACATCATGATAAGGCAAGGTTTCCACTTGGTTTTTTTTTCTAGCAGTTTTTGGAAAACTACCACTGCAGTTTTTGAGCCAAAGCCATAAGTGTATTCAAAAGAAATGGGACATATAAAGGAAGGACTTATACTTCTCCTCCGTTATGGATCCACTTCTGACTTTGGCTCAAAAACTGCAGTGGCAGTTTTCCAAAAACTGCCAGAAAAAAACCCAAGTGGAAACCTAGCCTGATGAAGATGAAATGTGGGTGAACATTTCAGCAAGACAATGATCCCAAATACACAGCCAAGGAAACTCTTAAATGGTTTCAAAGAAAGAAAATAAAGCTGCTAGAATGGCCCAGCCGATCACCTAATTCCCATTGAAAATCTATGGAAAGAACGAAAGATCATGATTCATAGAAGAGGCCCACAGAACCTTCCAGATTTGACAACTGTGCGGAAGAATGGGAAACAATCCCACCAGAGCAATGCATGTGACTCATTTCTCCATAGAGGAGGTGTCTTGAAGTTGTCATTACCAACAAAGGCTTCTGTACAATGTATTAAATTAATATCAGTAAGTGTGTCCAATCCTTTTCTCCATTTTTCAACTTCATTTCTGATCTTGTTTTAGTTTGTTTGTATGGGTTACTTGGGGTGTTACCAACACCTGGTGAAAATATCATGTCAATAGCATCTTTGGAAATATATTTAGAGAAAAATAGTGATTGTTCAACACTTATTTCACCCACAGTTTATGTTACTTTATAGTTTGATTCTGTGCCTGGATGAAAGAGCGAAAGACCGACACTAAAGTTGGATCCAGTTGGGTTTGTCTTGTGTATGATGTGGTAGGGCTGGGCGGTATACCGGTTCATACCCAATACCAAAAATTTTGTGCTGCACGATATGGATTTTCCCCCCATACCGCAACACCGGTTGGGCCCCTCCCCCTCGGGAATGAATTATCAGCCCAGCGCTGCGCTGTCCCCACATCGGGGAACTAATCATATGTGACCCGCGAGCGCTGTTGTGCTCCCCACCTCCCCCCCAAAATTATGTTACCCACCAGCGCTGTTCTGCTCCCCGCCTCCCCCCCCAAATTATGTTACCCGCCAGCGCTGTTCTGCTCCCCCCCAATTAATTATCAGTCCAGTGGGGTACTACTCACATATGTCACCCACAAGCACTGCCCTCCTCCTCTTTATTGCGGGCCACCGGCGCTGGAACTCTATACTGTGGTCTCCAACCTGCGGACCTCCAGATGTTGCAAAACTACAACTCCCAGCATGCCCGGACAGCCAACGGCTGTCCGGGCATGCTGGGAGTTGTAGTTTTGCAACAGCTGAAGGTCCGCAGGTTTGAGACCACTGCTGTACGCTGTATCCCGATGCCCGGGCTGCAAAAGATAAACAAAATAAACTTTAACTTACCTACGTCGGCCTTACGCTGGGGACGGGAACGTCGGAGAGCCGTCAGCCTATCACCGGCCAGAGCGATGTCCCGCCCCGGCAGGTGATAGGCTGAGCCCACTGTCATGGAAGGAGCTGGCTTCTTACATGACAGTGGGCTCAGCCTATCACAGGCCGGGGCGGGACATCACTCCGTCCGGTGATAGGCTGACGGCTGTCCGACGTTCCAGTCCCCAGCGTAAGGCCGACGTAGGTAAGTTAAAGTTTATTTTCTTCATCTTTTGGAGCCCGCGCATAGGGATACAGCCGTTGGCTGTCCGGGCATGCTGGGAGTTGTAGTTTTTTCAACATCTAGAGGTCCGCAGGTTGGAGACCACTGGCGTACAGTATAGAGTTACAGCGCCGGTGGCCGCAACAAAGAGGAGGAGGGCAGTGCTTGCGGGTGACATATGTGAGTAGTACCCCGCTGGGCTGATAATTAATTGGGCTGAAGCAGAACAGTGCTGGCGGGTAACATTATTTGGGGGGGGGGGGGGCAGAACAGCACTGGTGGGTAACATGATTTGGGGGGGCGCCGAACAGCGCTCGCGGGTCACATGATTTGGGGGGGTGAAAGAAATACCGTGGAACCGCCATAAGTTACAAAAATACCGTGATACACCTTTTTGGTCATACCGCCCAGCTCTATGATGTGGCATTACCCACTTTATGGCTACTGGGGGATCTACCGTGACTTGTAGACAGTCCATCCCTGCTCTGCCAGTGTCAGATTGTGAATGTATTTCTATGGGATTTAGTGCTGTACATCAGTCCAATCCCACCATAGATCTTGTAAGAGTCTTCATAATATAAAGACACCATCCGTCCCCACAGAGGCTTCTACCAGGCGAGGCCGGTGCCCTGAGTGTCGGGCAGCTTTACACCCGTGTCTGGAGTACAAGGCCCTATTATGTTTCTGTTGTTTTCTATCTAGCAAAGACCTTTCTTTCTCCACACCGGATGCAAACACATTGTATGGGCCTGAATAAAGGTCAGGACTAGAGATGAGCGAACTTACAGTAAATTCGATTCGTCACGAACTTCTCGGCTCGGCGGTCGCTGACTTTTCCTGCATAAATTAGTTCAGCTTTCAGGTGCTCCGGTGGCTGGAGACTCTTTCCTAGGACTGTATCCACACCGGAGCATCGGAAAGCTGAACTAATTTATGCAGGAAAAGTCAGCGACCGCCGAGCCGAGAAGTTCATGACGAATCGAATTTACTGTAAGTTCGCTCATCTCTAGTCAGGACATCACAATTGCAGCATTACACACATCTGGTGCCTGGAGTCGTTGCGGATCATTGAATTGAAAACACCCAGAATACATTGTTGTCTACAAAATGGGAAGGTGAGAGTTGTAGTTCCGCCAGCAGCAGCTGTGCCAGTGGTGGAGGCTGCTGTGTGTTGTTATAAAGCAGCAGAGGCGTGTTGGTGTATCAGAATGCCTGTGTATGTGTATACGCAGGTTGGTTGCGTGTCAGGGGGGCCTCAGCAGTTGCATCAGCCGAGATCAGGTGTCATTAAATAGCGGTGTCAGGAGAATAACGCCGATGTGGAGGGCAACACGCTGCTAACCCCTTCATTGCCTGTTGGCTATGACTCTGCAAACTTCCCTGTAACAGATGTGCACAGTCATACACCACTGTTGTTGTTTTTTTTTTTTCCCGTCTTAAATGATCTGCAGACTATTGCTGGTTTATCTGTTCACAGATCTGCAGAGCATCACACCACCAACACCATCCATTTGGATTATAACATTAAAAATAATCACCTCTCTTTCTATTCATTTACAGAGCTGCAGAACATTGTAAAACTACTCTACATTCATTCACAGATCTGCAGAGCATTACACTTGTGGTGTCCAAAGTCCCTAGCCAGAGTCCCTAGGACGTCGGGGTCCTTCTTATCTAGTCCGCCCCTTGTCACCTCTCATCTAGATATTAGTTGTCTAACAGTTTACTCAGGATTTATATAAATATAATTGTACAAATGTATATAAGGGGTTAATTACCTGTACAGAGTGTAGCAGGACCTGCGGGTCACGTGATCAGATAAACTCTATGGTTTTTTGCTTAAGGACCTTTGGAGGTCCCTGTGACGTATTGCGCCCACAATTCCTTGTAACAGTGAGTGACAGATATTCGGACCAATTAAAACGGCCCTGCCCCTGCCCATATAAGGGAGTGGCGGCCATAGCTCGCTCTCTTGTTCCCGAGCTTTGATGAGAGAAGGATCTGCGCTGCTGTCATCAGTGAGTTAGGCCTGAGCCTTGCGGCAACGGCTGATTGTTACCAAACTGTGAGTGTATCAATCCCTAAACACTCTGCAAGATCACCGGACCTTATCTATCCCCTAAATCCGGACGGATCTTCGCAATTAACCCTAAATCTAGAGACATAAAACAAGTCAAGGTCCGCAACAACTGCCAGTCGCTGAAGTGTATAGAGACTGTATTGATGAGACTGTTACTGTTCATTGGATGTATCGCAAGCCTTTAAGTAAAGTTTATCCAAGTTCAAGTTCAACTACCTTGTGGACCTTCAGTCATTATTCATATGCACCTGTCATTACTGGGAAGGGCGGTGACAGGCCGGAGAATTATCTCAGCATACTAGCCCTCAGCCTGGCATCACGAACTATAGGTTTAACCTTAACCCCTGATATACTAAAGCAAAATCCTGACTGTACTACCACTACCCCAGAGGCCTACCACACACTATTAACGCTATCCATTCAGATGTTCATAAACCACCTCTCTTCATTCACTTATAGAGATTATCTTATATTCTAGTGTTCCCCAACCACGGTGCCTCCAGCCGAAGGCTGTCCGGGCATGCTGGGAGTTGTAGTTTTGCAATAGTTGGAGGCACCCTGACTGGGAAACCCTGGTATACTCATTTTGCAGAGCATTGCACTATTGACATCATCCATTAGAACAGTGGTCCCCAAACTGTGGCCCTCCAGATGTTGCAAAAC
Source organism: Hyla sarda (assembly GCF_029499605.1). NCBI lineage: Eukaryota > Metazoa > Chordata > Amphibia > Anura > Hylidae > Hyla > Hyla sarda. The sequence goes on along the minus strand of NC_079192.1, from coordinate 46,977,902 downwards.
TACAACTCCCAGCATGCCTGGACAGCCAACGGCTGTCCAGGCATGCTGGGAATTGTAGTTTTGCAACATCTGGAGGGCCACAGTTTGGGGACCACTGCATTAGAATGTATATATAAGGCCTTTTTCTGTTCATTCTTAGGCTATGATCACACAGCAAAAAATGTCTGGAATGTCCACCTGGATAAAACGGCCGGACATTTTGCACATCTGCATGATCCTGCGGCTCTAGGACCGCCTCGAAATGTGCAGTCTCCATAGACAGCAAAGGCATTTCCAAGCGGAATCCGCAGAAACATTGAACAGGTTAATTATTACTGCAGACACCGGAATTCGGATTGGAGGCGCCCTGGTTGTGAAACACTGTCATATACAAACCACACCAGACACCTGCAGATCATTGCTCTTTTAATTTTGTGATCATGGTCACAATCCACGTACAAGCCTGCGGAACATAACAGCAACCTCAACCTACACAGCAGAGCATCGCGCACATGTTTTTTTTCCACTGCACAACATCTGTATAACATCACATCAACAAGCTATTTTTGCCAGTGTCCCATACAGAATAATAATCCCTAACCGCCAGCACTTCCCTGAGACTCCATTATCCTGTATGAGAGAGACACATAATCCTACCTGACTTAACCCCACATGTGCCATAGATGAACTAAACACAAGTGATGTCCTTTCATCATTCTATGTTACAGCGGTCTCCAAACTGCGGTCCTCCAGCTGTTGCAAAACTAAAACTCCCGGCCACTGGCTGTCCGGGCATGCTGGGTGTTGAAGAATTGCAACAGCTGGAGGGCCACAGTCATTGGTCTATAGGTTTTTTGCAGAGTATCACATCTTTTATGCAGGTGATTTTACCATGCAGCATAAGCACCTTTGCCCCCCCCCCCCCCCATGTTGTCGTAGCGGAGCCCTACAGCTATCATACATACAGTATCAGTGAAATAACCAGCACTGGCGTATAATCTACCACCCAGATTTAACCACTTTAATACCAGGGTATTTTGAATCTTCAGGTTTAGGCTGGGTTCACATCCCGTTTTTGTCATACTGTTTTCAATCCGATTTTCTAAAGAAAACCGTATGGCAAAAAAACGGATGGAACAGTATAGAAAAAAGTAAACCGTATGCGTTTTTAAACAGTATACTGTTTTTAAAAGTGCATACAGTTCCGTCAGCTTTTATAGAAAAAAAACAACATACGTTTTTGAAAATGTTGTCCATTTTTAATGGGAGGGGTCTTGGGCGGGGACTTTAGGATTCAAATGCGCATGTGCAAAGTAAAAACCTATACGTTTTTCCCGTATGGAACCGTATACATTTGCGTTTCCCATTGACGTCCATGTTAAAAAAAAACGTATGCAGTTGCAGTACGGTTTTTAAACCGGAGTCAAAACCGTGGTTGACCACGATTTTGTCTCCGGTTTAAAAACCGTACTGCAACCGCATATGTTTTTTTCATTCCACCCGATAGCGACTCAACCCCACTGACAGCTGAGACAGGCCCGGTACACAGGGACAAGGCAAGAGCAAGGTCGGACGTAGCAGAAGGTCAGGGCAGGCAGCAAGAGTCATAGTCAGGGGCAACGGCAAGGGTCTGGATACACAGGTTTGGGATACACAAAACGCTTTCTCAGGGCACTAAGGAAACAAGATCCGGCAAGGACAGGAAGGGGAAGTGGGTTTTATATGGAATGGGAGTGATTACAACTGATTGGGCCAGGCACCAATTAGTGGTGCACTGGCCGTTTAAATTTTAGAGAGCCGGTGTGCGCGCGCCCTAGAGAGCGGGACCGCGCGCGCCGGGACATGACAGCAGGGGAATGGGACAGGTGAGACGATTGGGATGCGACCCGCCGGCTACGCGGATCGCATCCCAGCCGGCAGTAACAGTGCAGCGCAACCGGTCAGCGGGTCTGACCGGGGCGCTGCAGACAGAAGAACGCCGCGAGTGCTCCGGGGAGGAGCAGGGACCCGGAGTGCTCGGCGTAACAAGCATGTTCGCTCCGGGTCTGATTACCGGCGACCACGGGGCACATCTTATGGGATAAGATGTCTAAGCGCCGGAGTACCCCTTTAATTCATTCGTCATGTGAATCAAGAATTTTTATTAAAGGGAACAATCCCATGTGAGTTTTTCTGAAAAAAAAGGCCATAACCTCAGCAAATTGATATTGTAGAAAACTGAGACTGATCAAAAAAAGAAAAAACGTAAAAGAGTGGGGAAGTAAAAAACAACAAGTGGGTTTGGTGTTTCAAAATTCCCAATTGACTTGCAACTTACACCTGGATGCTCTATTTAATAATTTTTTTTAAAAAAAGGCCATGCAGCAATTTGGAAACCCCAAGGTATAAAATGCGTGGAATGTCTGGGTGACCATTTCGTGCATTTGCATGCTCAGGAGCGCTCGGAAATGCACCGTCTCCATACACAGAAATGTATTTCCGAGTAGAATCTGCAAGTTCAGTGTTTCTGGGGACGCCGAAGCTGGAATTTCCGCAGCAAAAACATCTGCAGTGAAAATTCTGCTGTGTGCACGGTGCAGCAGAATCCTATTAAAATCAAAGCGACTCTGCTGCAGTGGAATCCGAGTCGATATATTTTAGCAGAATTCCGCTTGAAAATTCCACCATGTAAACATAGCCTTACTGTGATGTTTGTTCCATTCTTTTTTTTTTTTTACTTGACCAATGCATTTTTTTTTATTATTATTGTTTTATACACTATATTAGGTTGGGTTCACATCACGTTTTTGCCATACTGTTTTCAATCCGTTTTTCTAAAGAAAACCGTATGGCAAAAAAACAGATGGAACAGTATGGGGAAAAAGTAAACCGTATGCGTTTTTAAACAGTATACTGTTTTTAAAAGTGCATACAGTTCCATCAGTTTTTATAGAAAAAAAAACCCATACGTTTTTGAAAATTTTGTCCATTTTTAATGGGAGGGGTCTTGGGTGGGGACTTTAGGATTCAAATGCGCATGTGCAAAGTAAAAACGTATACGTTTTTCCCGTATGGAACCGTATACATGTGCATTTCCCATTGACGTCCATGTTAAAAAAAAGTTTGCGGTTGCTGTACGGTTTTTAAACTGGAGAAAAAATCGTGGTCAACCATGGTTTTGACTCGTTTAAAAAACGTACTGCAACCGCATACGTTTTTTTTTAACATGGACATCAATAGGAAACGCACATGTATATGGTTCCATACAGGAAAAACGTATACGTTTTTACCTTGCACTTTCGCATTTGAATCCTAAAGTCCCCACCCAAGACCCCTCCCATTAAAAATGGACAAAATTTTCCAAAACGTATGGGTTTTTTTTTTCTATAAAAATTGACGGAACTGTATGCACTTTTAAAAACAGTATCCTGTTTAAAAACGCATACGATTTTCTTTTTTACCATACTGTTCCATCCGTTTTTTGCCATACGGTTATCTTTAGAAAAACGGATTGAAAACAGTATGGCAAAAACGTGATGTGAACCCAGCCTTAGGCTTTTTGTTTGAAAAAATTGTAAAAAAAAAAAAAAAGTTATTTTTTTACATTGCGGTAGTTGTTATTTCTTTTTTCCTGGTAATATCTGCTTGACAGACGGCGCTTACAGACTCCTCCCTGTGCATTGCTGGGTAAATTTCTCAATGTGTGCTCTAGAAAGCTGGATGACAACCTTTGCGGGAGCTGTTATGTCGGCCTTATTGGTCGTCACCCATCTTTCCCAGTAACGTATCATTTATTGCATCTTGACACAAGAGGACAACTCCAGAGCTGTTATTTGCCGGTGATTTATATTGTAGAGGAAAACGCTCTCCGCTACACCCCCCTGTGCTGAGTAGGTCTCTAAGCTTGCCATAAAGGAGCAACAGTCAGCAGCGAGACACTGATATGGGGCTGCAGATCGGATCTAGTTACAGGCTTATTGTAGGAATTCCAAGCAATTTTCAAGTAACTGCACACACAAGCTATTTGCAAGGAATTATCCGCCTATGTAAATTATACATCAGCCGTGGTATTGTTCACACCAAACAGCGCCCTTCAAGGTGACAAATGGCAGATTGCTATTATATCATGGAGGCTTGTTAGAAGGGCCATATTTGTAGAAAGCACATGATTTCCCCACATCCAATGGTTTCTAAAGCTCAAAGCAGATACAAAAATCCCCGGCGACTGTACAATTCTAAAGAGGGTAAGACTTTGTGCCACACAAGAGAATCATTTTAAGATGGTATAGGTACCCAATACGACTATGTAGCTTCATCCTCTCATGCTGGAGACCTCTTCGAACTGTGACATAGACAGAATGGTGCATGTACAGTATGGTGGAGCTGTGCCAAGCGACATCCATTTTCAAATAAAGTCTTCTCCGGGTTCCATACCTTGTGTCAGGAAAGAGTAGCCATAATGCGTAGCATTGGACTCTATTCTATTCTTCCGGGGTCTAAGAGGGGATGCTGATTGAGTATCGCGCTATAGAGAATATAGCAATTTGTCTATATTCATTGGTGCAAATATCAACTGCCTATGATTTTAACTTATGTTTATTTTTCCGGTCGAAAGTGAACATGGCAGCACTTCCAGAAGTTCAATGTGGAAGAACATAGGACCATAGTCAAGGTGCGAAGCAGATCCATGACGAAATGTCACAAACTTTGGGTGAGGAAACAGCCAAATCTAAGGTTATCAATTATAAAACTGGCCATTTTGGTGTTGAGAGGGAGAAACCCAATGGAAGGCCTGTGTCTGTCTCCGTGCCTGACATGAGCATGGAGGACTGCCAAATGTCAGCCAAAAGTATTGCTTCAAATATGAGAATATTACTCGAGAGAGTTGGTGCCATTATCCACGACTCCTTGGAAATTAGAAACCTTGCAGCAAAATGTATCCCAAACCAAACAAGGACGAGAGAGGAGACGTGAGGAGATATTGTGGCAGCCACAGGGAATTAGACAGACTGTGGTATGGTACATGACTCGGGGTGGTGAGATGTATACCTTTGTGATGCAAGGGCATGTTAATCTACACGGTCCGAGGATAGGACAGCTTCTCCTGGGCCAGGCACGGGATAATACATACACCGATGCCAGGTTATGGATAACTGTCTTTACTGAGGCCGGAGTAGATGTTACAATCCTCAAAGATTAGAGTAGAGGAGATGCAGAGTAACCCTTGGGAGCCCTGTAGACTTGCTGTGACTTGTAGTATTTTACATCCACTTGGCTTTACTTGTTGCAGTCTTGAGACTTTAGGCTTAAGGCTGAGGCCTTCCACATTGACTAGGGTTCTGATAGTGTCCAATTAACGCTACACCGCCATGGTATGGGCTATTACTGTGTGGCCTGTCATCTCACCAGGTATTGTGCTCACAATTAGGGATTTCCGACTCTTCCTAGGTGGGGGGAACATTTGCAGACTGGCGTGGTCGCTTGCTTGAAGATTTACTTTAGGCTTCCCTTGAATCCCCTCACAATCTCTCCTGCTGTCTCTTTTCCACACTGCAGCTCACGCTGAGCTTTGCACACTCCAACAACTAACTCTTCACATTCTACACTGAATAGCTCCCCCCTGCACTATATATGGCCTAACTAGGGGGCCTCCCATTGGGCAATCAGGGTCACATGGGTACTCTGCATCATGCCTCCTAACAAATATCCTTGACAGGTACAGTACAAAACAATATAAATTAACAGACAAAGACTACAATGAATATCAAAGCATCACCTGAGCAGTAGGGACTATTGCAGGCACCTGAAGCAATGTTTACCTGACAGGACGCACTCTGGTACTTGAACACCACAATATCAGTGGCTGTTTGGGAACATTTTGCATTCCTGAACAAACTGGTAACTGAAGATGAGACATGGATCTACTGTTATAATCCTGAGACAAAGGAACAATGCAAAGAATGGCGGTGCAGTGGCTTCCTCAGGCCAAAGAAGTTCTGTGTGCAAAGGTGAGTGCAGAAGCAAATGGCAACTGTTTTTGGGGATAAGAAGGTTGTTCTGCTGGTGGACATCCTCCAATAGGGTTCAACCATCAATGAAACATATTACTGTGCTTTATTGTTGAAGTTGAGGCAAAACATTAAGGAAAAATGTTTGAAGCTCTCCAAAGGTGTCATCCTGTTGCATGACAATGCTTTTTTACACACTGCAGAAGAAACAATGCAGAACTGGCCTCTATATGCCAAGTTCACACGGCCGATAATCTGTGGAATTTCCACCAGTGCAGGCATTCCGCAAATTGGAATGTTCCGGCGGGCGCTAGGACTGCTTGGAAATGTCCCGCTTATAGACAGCAATGCATTTCTGAGCAAAATCTACAGAAAGTCTATTCTTTCTGCGGACGCCGGAAATGGGTGTGTGCACAATGCAACAGAATTCCAATGAAATCAATGAGACTCTGCTGCAGGGGAATGACCGTGTGGAATATTCCTGCAGAATTAAGTGCGGATATTTTTCAGTGTGAACATATCCTAAGGGTTTCAAGTGAAACCCCATCTACCCTATTCACCCCACCTGGCCCCTTTTTACTATCATCTGTTCCCTAATCTAAAAAAATACCAAAAAGGACAGCAATTTGGGAGTGTTTCCGAGGCAACTAATGCTGTAAATAAGGGGTTACACAAGCAGTCGGAAAGATTTTATTTGCAGGGACTTAAGAGGCTGCAGGACAGATGTCAAAAGTGCATTTATTTCCTGGGAGGAGGGGGGGGGGGGATATGTACCGTGTTTCCTGAATATAAGACACTGTCTTATATAAAAAAAATTTTAAAAAAAACTCACCATGGCTTATTTTCAGGGGACGTCTTATGCATGCATGATGCCCTGCATATCAGCTGCCGTCCTGGGACCCAACGCTGCACAGAAGTCACGTCCCTCTGGTCAGCTGGGACACACTGCCCTGTATGTCAGCTTCCATCCCGAGATCAGCTGGGACACACTGCCCTGTATGTCAGCTTCCATCCCGAGATCAGCTGGGACACACTGCCCTGTACGTCAGCTTCCATCCCGAGACCAGCTGGGACACACTGCCCTGTACGTCAGCTTCCATCCCGAGATCAGCTTGGACACACTGCCCTGTACGTCAGCTTCCATCCCGAGATCAGCTGGGACACACTGCCCTGTACGTCAGCTTCCATCCCGAGATCAGCTGGGACACACTGCCCTGTACGTCAGCTTCCATCCCGAGATCAGCTTGGACACACTGCCCTGTACGTCAGCTTCCATCCCGAGATCAGCTGGGACACACTGCCCTGTACGTCAGCTTCCATCCCGAGATCAGCTGGGACACACTGCCCTGTACGTCAGCTTCCATCCCGAGATCAGCTGGGACACACTGCCCTGTACGTCAGCTTCCATCCCGAGATCAGCTGGGACACACTGCCCTGTACGTCAGCTTCCATCCCGAGACCAGCTGGGACACACTGCCCTGTACGTCAGCTTCCATCCCGAGACCAGCTGGGACACACTGCCCTGTACGTCAGCTTCCATCCCGAGATCAGCTGGGACACACTGCCCTGTATGTCAGCTTCCATCCCGAGATCAGCTGGGACACACTGCCCTGTACGTCAGCTTCCATCCCGAGATCAGCTGGGACACACTGCCCTGTACGTCAGCTTCCATCCCGAGACCAGCTGGGACACACTGCCCTGTACGTCAGCTTCCATCCCGAGATCAGCTGGGACACACTGCCCTGTACGTCAGCTTCCATCCCGAGATCAGCTGGGACACACTGCCCTGTACGTCAGCTTCCATCCCGAGATCAGCTGGGACACACTGCCCTGTACGTCAGCTTCCATCCCGAGATCAGCTGGGACACACTGCCCTGTACGTCAGCTTCCATCCCGAGATCAGCTGGGACACACTGCCCTGTACGTCAGCTTCCATCCCGAGATCAGCTGGGACACACTGCCCTGTACGTCAGCTTCCATCCCGAGATCAGCTGGGACACACTGCCCTGTACGTCAGCTTCCATCCCAAGATCAGCTGGGACACACTGCCCTGTACGTCAGCTTCCATCCCGAGATCAGCTGGGACACGGGACCCGCCGCTGCTGTAAGGACAACCCTACGGTACAGTACCTGTCAAGAATGGCTGTCCGTCTTCATTAGCTTTAATAAGCCACGCCTACCACCATGGCTTATTTTCGGGGGTATGGCTTATATTAAGCGAATATATAGAACTGCTGACATGGTTTATTTTATGGCTACATCTTATTTTCAGGGAAACGCGGTAGCACAAGGTGGAAGTTACAGCTTTCTTGCTCAATTTTTTCTGCCAACCAGATGGGAGAGGAGTAAAACCATGAACCTTGACGCGCCAACACCTCCCTGATGCTACATGGCTCCCGACACCTATTGATGCCACAAACCCTGCACAATAGCGCATCATTGTCTGGGCTTCATACAACTTCACATTCTTTTTCCTTTCTTCTTCTTCTAATGCAATATACAAATGTTTGGAACATGGAAAGACTGTATCAAGTTTTCATGTGTCCTGAGTGACTGATTTCTATTTTATAGTCTAAGATGCTTAACTTTTTTTTTTGTTTCTATGTAAAGCATAATCTTTTTTTTCTTTAAAAAGAAAAAAAAATCATTACAATAGACAAGATAACACAACAAAACACGGCGCAATTTGGTGATCTCAGTGGGGAGAGTTTATCATTTTTGGTAGAGCAATTTTCTTATCTATTTTAGGCACAAAGTTTTGCGCAATGGCTTAATTGAGAAAATAAATTATACCACGGTGTAGCCGTAAACGCTTTTGTAAAAAGTGTAGTAGTAGAACAAATTTCTAGCTGTGATTTCTTACATTTAGGCTGGAATTTCACTTTTATTTTGGGGAAAAACACCAAGAAAAATGCCAATTCTGCCGCATGGTGTTTTTTTGGCCAAAAAACTTTGCGGCCAGATGTTAGCTGTAAAACAATGAGAAATTGCTAAATTCTTTTTCCACTTTGCGTTATTCAGTTTGACGTTTTTTTATCCTTTTGCCATTTTTCAGCTCCTTGGCGGTTTTGCAAAATTGCTGCATGTTGAGCCTATGGTGTTTTTTTTCCCCTGAAATCATGGCGTTTTTCTCCCATAGAGTTAAAAAAAACGCCAAGAAAAATGTGGGTTTTAACTTTGGCATTTTTGCAGGCGGATTTCATTCTTTTTTTGGCTTTAGCGTGATGGAGATACCATTTTTTTTTATTTATAACTGTTAATTTATATATTTTGTAAATAATTTTTCAATATGACATTCAGAAAAAAGAAAAAACATATTCCGAAGACATATACAAGAAAAAAGAAAACATATCATTATTCTCTTAATCTGGTTCAGTAACTCGTTTGTCCTCTAATAATATAAGTCACCTAAGCATTTCTTGTATTCGTGAATTTCAATTTCCCATAAGTACATAGCCAATTACAATAGTAAATAAAACTGGCCATATCCCAATGAGAAATGGCGAGGTTCATATGTGACAATGCATAACAAAATTATTGAAGGTACTCCTGTAATTTAACCAGTAATTCCTATATCGTTAATAAAGGGCATTATGTATATGCATATAGGAATGTATTTCTCTGTATCAACTATAACAATACTTACAGTGGATTGCGAGTAAAAGTATTATAATATGACATGTAGATACCATTTTTAATAAAATTTTGTTGGGTACCATTAAAAAAAAATGTATAAAAAAGATACAGTAGTGATGAAAAAAATTGGATTTAACAAAATTTATCTTTTTTATAACAATATTTTAATTAGTTTTTAAACAGGGATCAATTTATGTGCGCGGGTAGGGCACTAAAAATGTAGCCGACAATAAAAAAAATGTAGTGTGTGTGTGTTTTTCACATTTTTTTTCTTTATTTTTGAATTTTTTTTGGTAGTAATACTACTCTCAGCATGGAATACACTGTTCCATGATGGGAGTAGTAGTACCTGTACTAACTGACAGATCGCCGGGGTCCGTTGCGATCCTCCTGTATAATGTATAGATGCGGCGGCCGCTCTTCTATGGTCCCCTGCACTGACGTATATATACACCTATTCATATTTCCCACAGAGAGCTGTGATTGGCAAGATGGTTCCAGCCAATCACAACTCTCTGTGGGAAATATGAATATGTGTATATATACGTCAGTGCAGGGGACCATAGAAGAGTGGCCGCCGCATCTATACATTATACAGGAGGATCACAGCGGATGTCAGGAGTGACATCCACTGTGATCTTTCCCTAACTGCATGTACTACTACTCCCAACATGGAGCACACTCTGCTCAATGCTGGGAGCTGTAGTACCTGCATTAATCACAGATCACAACAGGTGTCAGAAGTTACACTCCCAGCGATCTGTCTAATAATGCAGGTAATACAGCTCCCTGCAGTAAAGGACAGATCACAGCGGGTGTCACTCCTGACACCCGACGCGATCGTCTTATCTATTGCATCTACAGATTTCTCCTGCGCTTTGCATCTCTGCTCTGTACTGCGGCCGGCCAGTGATATGGATAGAACATCACTCATTCATATTTCCCGCGATGATTGGCTGCAACCATCTGGCCAATCCCCACTCTGGGCGGAAAATGTTCTATTCACATCACTGGCCGGAGTACAGAGCAGAAATATGAGCGTTGTATAGAGCCGCTCTGCATCTCTGCTATATTATGGATGAACGCATCGGGTGTCAGGAGTGACACCCGAGGTGATATGTCTATTAGTACAGGTACTACTACTCCCATCATGTAACAGTGTGTTCCATGCTGGGAGTAGTAGTACTACCTAAAAAAAGTTAAACATAGAGAAAAAAGTGAAACACACACACTTTATTATAAATGTATAAAAATTTTGTTACTGCATCTTTATTTTTATTTTTTTGGTACACAACAAATTTATAAAAAAACGTCAAAGGGGTCAAAAATGCAATTTCCACTCAAATTGCACTGGCGTTTTTCCTGGCATTTTTTTCAGTGAAAAAAAAAAAAAACGCAGGAAAAAAAAACAAGTGGAATTTGTTTGCAATGCCAACCCGCCCCCCCCCCCAAACAAAAAATAAATAAAAAAATATAAAAAAATAACAATATGGCAAATCAGAATAAATCCCTAGATCAACATTCTATCCCTATAAATCAAGTATCCATAACCTGTAATATTATATTTTTTCCTGAAAAACATCCAGGCCCCCCTTGAACTTGTTTCTTAACTCGGACATCACAACATCATGTGACAGAGAGTTCCATAGTCTCACTGCTCTTACAGTAAAGAATCCCTGTCTGTGAGGATGGTGAATCCCCTCTAGAAGCAGAAGATATGGTATAGAAAGATCTCTGTACTGTCCATTCATATATTTGTACATTGTGATCGCCCCTAAGACGTCTTTTCTCCAAACTAAATACCCCCAAGCTAGATAACCTGTCTTGGTCCTGTAATCCTTTTATACCATCAATTATCCTTGTCCCCTCCTCTGCACCCTCTCCAGTTCAGCCATGTCCTTCTTACATACAGGGGTCCAAAATTGGACACACTATTCCATATGTGGTCTGACTAATGATTTATACAGAGGCAAAACTATGTTAGCCTTGGCAGCAGTCACATCCCGTGACTATGTTAGCCTTGGCAGCAGCTGCCTGGCATTGATCACTAAAGTTGATAGATTCCCCCCCGCCCCATTGTGACTTAATGTGCCCCCCAGTATGTGAGGGATCATATCTCATCTATGTACAGGCACATATGGAAGATGATCTTACAACACCCACCTCTGCGACATGATCTTGAAGGCGTCGGGCAGGTAACACTGCACATTCTCCATCTGGAAGGGGTCGGCATCGCAGATCTTGTCATCTGTCCGCCCATAGTTTGCATTTTCCACCATGATGACATCACTGCCTGGGCACCGTAGTTCAATGGGATATCCTTCACATGCCAGCTCGCGACGCATCAGTCCAAACGGAAGTGCCGCTCGACTCAACCCTACAAAGAAATGAGAGCATGTTAGTGACTTAGTGGAATTGAGCATTGCAGCTTATATTGTCCTTAGGATAGGGGATACGTTTTTCACCACTGGACTACCCTTTTAACTTCAGAAGCTCATAAGTACTGAAAGGATTAAGATTTTTTAATAGAAGTAATTTACAAATCTGTTTAACTTTCTGGAGCCAGTTAATATATATATAAAGTTTTTTCCTGGATAACCCCTTTAAATTAAGCAAAAACAGGTATAATTTGTGATAACGCTATATTAGTAAGTAATATATCTTGGGGTGATATTTCTATTTAAATATCATTTTCTGATACCAGAATACCCTCTCCCTCTACTTTGCCCATATAAAAATGAATGGAGCCTTCAGCTTTACATGAGAATATCAAGACCAAAGCACATACAGCATGCAACTTTTGAATTCTCAATTGGAAACTTGTTGCATATCAAGTATAAGAGGTTTTTAAGTAGATCACTGGAGGTACGCTTTAAATTAGTGATTTTGTGCTAATCCTGGATTAGAGCTTGTATTATAGTTTGGAGCTTTATTCACAGTTCTGCTGGCAAGCCTGAATACATAGGGTCCCATTTAAACAGGAACAGGACGTTTTTTCAGATTAACGTAAATAACTTGGTGTAAAGAGGACACCAAAAACAAGTTCGCTGCAGAAATCAGCAAGGAATGCTCGGAGAGTTCAGCTCTGAAGCTTTGGAGAATTGCAAATGCCGCTCTGGACCAAAGTACAGCCTGTAAATTAGGATTACGATAAGTAATGGATTTATGTTATCCGATACTAAAATATTACAATGTGACCAGCTCGTCCAGTGTGGATGTGTTCTCAATAGGGAGAGGGGAATTAACTGCAAGAAACCTCTGACAGCACTTTAAAGGGGTACCCCAGTACTTTTACTATCCGCAGGATAGAAACATAGTAACATAGTTCATAAGGTTGAAAAAAGAGCAGAGTCCATCACGTTCAACCAATAACCCTAATGAGTCCCTACTGAGCTGATCCAGAGAAAGGCAAAAAACCCTCATACTAAAGGTAAAAATTCCTTCCCGACTCCAAATATGGCATCAGAATAAATCCCTGGATCAACGTTCTGTCCCTATAAATCTAGTATACATAACCAGCGATGTTATTATTCTCCAAAAATGCATCCAGCCCCTTTGGAACTCTTTTACAGAGTTCACCATGACCACCTCCTCAGGGAGAGAATTCCATAGTCTCACTGCTCTTACAGTAAAGAATCCCCGTCTGTGCTGGTGTAGAAACCTTCTTTCCTCTAGATGTAGAGGATGCCCCCTTGTTATAGATACGGTCCTGGGTATGAATAGATCATGGGAGAGATCTCTGTACTGTCCCCTGATATATTTATACATAGTTATTAGGTCTCCCCTAAGCCTTCTTTTTTCTAAACTAAATAACCCAAATTCTGATAATCTTTCTGGGTACTGTAGTCCTCCCATTCCCCGTATTTCCCTGGTTGCCCGTCTTTGAACCCTCTCCAGCTCCCCTATATCTTTCTTGTACACTGGTGCCCAGTACTGTATACAGTATTCTATGTGAGGTCTGACTAGTGATTTGTACAGCGGTAGAATTATTTCCTTGTCGTGGGCATCTATGCCCCTATTGATGCACCCCATGATTTTATTTGCCTTGGCAGCAGCTGCCTGACACTGGTGACTACAGCTAAATTTACTGTTAACTAAGACTCCCAAGTCCTTTTTCATGTCAGCCGTCCCAAGTGTTCTCCCATTTAACACATAATCCCAGCCCGGATTTTTCCTCCCCATGTGCATTACCTTACATTTATCAGTGTTGAACCTCATCTGCCACTTCCCAGACCAAACCTCCAACCTATCCAGATCCATTTGTAACAGTGCACTGCCCTCTATAGTGTTTACCGCTTTACAGAGTTTAGTATCATCTGCAAAGATTGCTATAATATAAGGGATTAGTTGGTTTCTAATCATGGGGGTTAGTCTTCTGGGAACGCCAAGATCCCCAGTATGGGGCACCGTTTCTCCCTGGTCATGGAAAGACATGTCAGAATGCACTTCATGTACTGTCCATGGGAGCGTCGGAGATACAATAGTGATGTACTCAGGTATCTCTGGCCCGCCCATAGAGAATGCATGAAGCACATGCTGACACACTGTTCTATGCATAGGAAAAGATAAGGCCCATTCTGGAGTTCGTGGGGGATGTTAGCGGTCAGACCCCCTGTTATCAGAAACTTATCCCCTATCTGGATAATACAGTGACCCCTCGACCTACGATGGCCCCGACATACGATAATTTCAACATGCGATGGCCTCTCAGAGGCCATCGCATGTTGAGACAGCATCAACATACAATGCTTTTTTATGTCGGAGCCATCGCATTAAACGGCTATCCGGCAGCCATTTACGGTGCCCCGTGAGCTCCAGTGATGATCACTTACCTGTCCTCGGGGCTCCGGTGCGTCCTCTTCAGGATCCTCTGCATGGTCGGCGCTCTCCATCGTCGTCATCACGTCGCTGCGCACGCCGTCCCGTCATCCAATAGGAGCGGCGTGTGTAGCAATGTGATGGCGGCGACGGAGAGCACGGAAGCCGGGGAAGCAGAGGCCTTGCCGGAGCGTCGGGGACGCGGCGACAGCGATGGACGGTGCAGCGGTGACGAGCGGTGACGGTCCGGAGCGCCGGGGACCGGTGAATACAACTTCGTCTAACAGTGGTCTACAACCTGCGGACCTCCAGATGTTGCAAAACTACAACACCCAGCATGCCCGGACAGCCGTTGGCTGTCCGGGCATGCTGGGTGTTGTAGTTTTGCAACATCTGGAGGTCCGCAGGTTGTAGACCACTGTCCTATACTTTACATGGCACGAATCCCTCAACATACGATGGTTTCAACAAACGATGGTCCATTTGGAACGGATTACCATCGTATGTTGAGGGACCACTGTATTACTTTAAAGCCTCTACAACACAGGCCAGAAATCAGGGGCGCAACAGATGTAACAAAACATTTGACCCAGATTTACAAAAACAGTCTAATTCTTAGACAGAGTACAGGCCCAGATTTATCAAAATGTGTGAGAGAAAAAGTGGAGGGATTTTTCCACAGCAACCAATCACAGCTCAGCTAACTAGCTCTGGTAAAGTGAAAGCTGAGCTGTGATTGGTTGCTGTAGGAAAAGCACTCCATTTTTTCTCTCACACAGTTTGATAAATCTGGGCCCGTAAGTTTAGGATAGACAGTTTAAAGGAATCACTGTCATTTGGAAAAACTTATGTCAGCGTGTCCATAGAGTTTACAATCATGAGTTACGGTAGATAACCCTGTGAAGTGCGTGGCAGCGCTCTTCGCTTTCCATCCGGGCGCTTCGTCCGACTCTCTGCATTAGAGTCTATGGGGAATGAGCCGAATTTGACAGCGGGGGAGCGAAGCGCACACTTAACAGAGCTGTAACTCACTATTGCAGCAAATCTCAGGATTGAGACCCAATGCAATCCTGACCTGCTGACCTCTGCTGTCCATTTTAGGAACTGTCCAGAGCAGCATATGTTTGTTGAGGGGATTTTCTCCTGCTCTGGACCGTTCCAAAAATGGACAGCAGAGGTCAACAGAGAGCACTGTGGTCGTGACATCAGAGAAATCCAAAAAGAGAAGCATTTCCTCTGTAGTATACAGCCCATAAAATGTATTGGAAGGGTTAAGATTTTTTAATAGAAGTAATTTACAAATCTGTTTAACTTTCTGGCACCAGTTGATTAAAAAAAAAAAAAGTTTTCCACAGGAGTACCCCTTTAAGATGCCAGCAGCGATCCCTATCTAGTGTTGTATATAGGCCTAACTGTTATAGAAGTTGCCACACTGTCTATGTGATATACTTATATATCTCAGTAATTACAGGACATATCTACAGTACACGCCTATCTACACTAAGAATTTCTCACTGTTTTTAAAATATTAAGACACAAACCTCCCCAACATGTTTCACCACACACACTGGCTTTGTCAAGGGCAGCTCGCTATAGCTCAGATATATTGCGGTTACCTCACAACCCTCTGTTCAATGGTCATAAGATATATGTAAAAAGTGTCTTAAACTCATAGTAAATTTGGCGCAAGTCAGTTAGTGTGTATGTCCACTGGTGGGAGAAGCGTGTGATGGATCTGGTCATACCCCATTCAATTCATTGACCTGAATGGAGGCAGCTGGCAGTACCAGGCTTTTGGCTGAGACCGAAAACCACAGCAGGTCACAATTTTCAATCCGTGCTAAAAGTTGGATACAGTCAGAAAATTACCTGAACTAAGTCACTTGCTTTCTCCATTCAGGTCATTGGATTGAATTGATATGGCCTGGACACACAAAATAGGGCGTGCATGCACCCTAAGACAGATTTTGCAACATATTGCACCAGAAATATTAGATCTGGGTCACTTTCTCATAAAGAGACAACTAAACTTCTGTCTATAACATAGTAACATAGTTCATAAGGTTGAAAAAAGACCTATAACCTATAGTTCAACCTATAACCCTAATAAGTCCCTACTGAGTTGAGTTGATCCAGAGGAAGGCAAAAAATACTAGAGGTAAAAATTCCTTCCCGACTCCAAATATGGCATCAGAATAAATCCCTGGATCAACGTTCTGTCCCTATAAATCAAATATATATAACCAGCAATGTTATTACTCTCCAAAAATGCATCCAGACCCCTTTTGAACTCTTTTACAGAGTTCCCCATGACCACCTCCTCCGGGAGAGAATTCCACAGTCTCACTGCTCTTACAGTAAAGAACCCCCGTCTGTGCTGGTGTAGAAACCTTCTTTCTTCTAATTGTAGAGGATGCTCCCTTGTTATAGATACAGTCCTGGGTATAAATAGATCATGGGAGAGATCACTGTACGGCCCCCCGATATATTTATACATAGTTATTAGGTCGCCCCTAAGTCTTCTTTTTTCTAAACTAAATAAGCACAAAACAATGTAATGGTAGACCACTGGATTTTCTCTTCTGTCAAACATGCAAACAGGCATTCTCGTAGATCTGAAAAATAAGGAGGAACTCCGGAATTCATACATCCAGCACATGATGGTGAAGTTCTGGGCTGTTAGGTGTTGGATGATTAGAATTCTACAGTCATTTTGATGTATTATTGCTATTTAAAAAGCACTCATTTCTAGTGGTACATCCCCGCAGTAGAATAGAGTTATTAGCGTGTGGGTCATTAATAATGCAGGGTATAGTCATTCACAGTGCCTCAGGTAGTATCGAGCCAGCATGACACCGGCCATGAAGAGTGTTTACATCCTAATGCTCAGTAGACCAGGCTGGTTATCAGCACTTTGGTCTATTATGCTGCATGTGGCACAGAACAGGGTGTCCTAGAGTGGAGAGCGCTCAGCATCTGCTTGTCATCTCCACCCTTGACTAACATTAGTGTTGGTACTTTACCATATACAGAAGTTCTCATGTAATGTAACCAGTGACTCACTCCCGTCACAAGCAGGTTCATTACCACATAACTCAACAAAAGTACATGCGCTCCTTACAGTCTTGTATTCACCTTTTTGTTTATCCTATCTAACTTGTATCTAACTTGGACCTCATTTTTCTTATACCTATCCGTCTCATATCTATCAGGACCACTCAGCTCAAATAAGTAAACAGTGCGTCATTGGTGATGGCGCAATTTTCAAGTATTCTTGCATTCTCTGTGCACAAATACGGTTGAAAACGACACAACCAGGAACAGGGCCGGATCATCATTAGCACTCATGGAGCACCTGCTCCAGGCCCCATGCCCTGTGCCCACAGGGGGCCCCTGTCACATTCAGGACATCCCTGTGTCCCGAAAAATCTTTTCAGGACACAAGGATGCCCCGGTTACCTCTCTGTGGTCCCATGTTAACTTTAAAAATGCAGGGGCTGCCGGGAGGTAGCACACGCAGGGATGTCACTGACATCCCGTGCGTGCGCCCATAGAAGAGCGGAGCAGTGAGGAGGACGCGCACGCATGGTAAGTCATCAGCGGCATTTCATCTTCAGTGTTCCGACCACCTCTCCTCCAGTCCCGGGAACTACTGCTATGGCCCATAGATCGTGACCCTGGAGCGGTGGTCAGAACATTGAAGTGGGGCAGTAAACAGGCATACAGCCTCCAGCCATACACTGTATATGGCTGAAGGCTGTATGCCTGTGGGGGAACTGTACTGCACCTAATGTGGGGGACTATACTGCACCTAATGTTGGGGACTATACTGCACCTAATGTGGGGAACTATACTGCACATAATGTGGGGAATTATACTGCACCTAATGTGGGGGACTATACTGCCAACCTAATGTAGGGAACTATACTGCACCTAATGTGGGGGAACTATACTGCACCTAATTTGGGGGAACTATACTGCACCTAATGTGGGGGACTATACTGCACCTAATGTGGGGAACTATACTGCACCTAATGTGGGGGACTATACTGAACCTAATGTGGGGGAACTATACTGCACCTAATGTGGGGGAACTATACTGCACCTAATGTGGGGGAACTATACTGCACCTAATGTGGGGAACTATACTGCACCTAATGTGGGGAACTATACTGCACCTAGTGTGGAGGAACTATACTGCACCTAATGTGGGGAACTGTACTGCAACTAATGTGGGGAACCATACTGCACCTAATGTGGGGAACTATACTGCACCTAATGTGGGGGAACTATACTGCACCTAATGTGGAGAACTGTACTGCACCTAATGTGGGGGAACTGTACTGCACCTAATGTGGGGAACTATACTGCACCTAATGTGCAGGAACTATACTGCACCTAATGTGGGGAACTATACTGCACCTAATGTGGGGAACTATACTGCACCTAATGTGGGGAACTATACTGCACCTAGTGTGGAGGAACTATACTGCACCTAATGTGGGGGAACTATACTGCACCTAATGTGGGGAACCATACTGCACCTAATGTGGGGAACTATACTGCACCTAATGTGGTGGAACTATACTGCACCTAATGTGGAGAACTATACTGCACCTAATGTGGGGGAACTATACTGCACCTAATGTGGGGGGAACTATACTGCACCTAATGTGGGGGGAACTATACTGCACCTAATGTGGGGGAACTATACTGCACCTAATGTGGGGGGAACTATACTGCACCTAATGTGGGGGGAACTAAACTGCACCTAATGTGGGGTGAACTATACTGCACCTAATGTGGGGGAACTGTACTGCACCTAATGTGGGGGAACTATACTGCCCCTAATGTGGGGGAACTGTACTTCACCTAATGTGGGGGGAACTATACTGCACCTAATGTGGGGGGAACTATACTGCACCTAATGTGGGGGAACTGTACTGCACCTAATGTGGGGGAACTTTACTGCACCTAATGTGGGGGAACTGTACTGCACCTAATGTGGGGGAACTGTACTGCACCTAATGTGGGGGAACTGTACTGCACCTAATGTGGGGGAACTGTACTGCACCTAATGTGGGGGAACTATACGGCACCTAATGTGGGGAACTATACTGCACCTAATGTGGGGGAACTGTACTGCACCTAATGTGGGGGAACTATACTGCATCATAATGAAGTGCTCCGTCTTCCAGGTAGCCTTAATCTGGTCCTGACCAGGAATATATTTTTTGCTTTTGTTTTTTTTTTATCCATCCACCAGCTCTACTGCATAGCAAGGCATCTGCACAGCGCAGGGATCAAATGCAGTGCAGCATTCCTTCTCCTCCCTCTATTTCTAGCTTAGCTTTGGCTCCTTCTGCTCTTTTTGGGCACCAGGAGAAGGAGCTTGCGTAACACTAAGCAGTCCCCTCCAATTAATTCCGTCAAGGAGGACGTTATCAGGGGGCTGAGGAGAGTTGGTCAGGAGAGGGGTACTGAGAGGTGACTAAGACGGACTGTACAGACTATGAAGAGATTGATATAAGGACAGAGTCTGAATCTATAATGAATAATAAACAATGCTCAGGAGGGGAAGAACCCGCTCATGAAATCTTTGTCCACCAAAAGGGTTAAAACGTCCCTGCTCATATTTAGCTTTATTTTTCTCTGTAATATAAATCTAAAATGTATCCCTAAAATCAGAGCCAGCTACAAGTTTACATGGGCCCGCAGGCGATGGATTCACAGTGGGTTTCCTTATGCCTCTACTTCTTTCTTCCAGGTTTTCGCTGCTATATTTTTCAGTCATTTTTGCTGAAGACTTCAGAAAACAACACCATATCTAAACATATCCTCAAGAGGAAAAAAAAACAAACTGTATGCCGCAACGTTTATAATTAATACTTATACTGATTGAGATGTGGTTTCTGGACATGTTCAGACTGAAGACTTATTTTGCCTTCCCATATTCATCGCCATAAACTTTTTATTTTATTTTACTACCTACTAACTATTTTTTAAGAAGGAATTTAATTTATTTACTTATATTATGGATGTACATTTATTACATTTACAGATCACCATCAATGATTTCTTCACTGTAATGTACAGGTCGTCGTGGTTTTAGGAATAACATATATGTGTATGTTATCTATATACACAGAATATGTTGTAGTTTATTTTAGCGCTGGTTGGCTTTATTCTGTGTAGGAGCACTGGGCTCAGGCACTGTTCTGTTTCCACAGTGAGCTATACCATCAGCATAGTGCACCCTGGGAATGAAAAAAACATGAGCAGGGACTCCTGACTATTGCTGGACTACCTGCTACCTGCTCCTGTATAGTTGTGAGCAGCGATGCAAATAGTTTATGCATTGCCTCTCACATGCACATGTGTCTAGTTAGCACCTGCCCTTTCTGTTCCATGCACAGCCTGCCTTTTATTCTTTTGCACCCCTTTGATTTTTGGCTTCAGGGCAACCACCCTGTGGCCACGTTCACACTACATCAATCCAAAACCGAAAGACCAGGGAGTCAGGAGTTTGTCTGGCGCAGAGAGGAACCATCAGGCAGCCAAGTAAAATAAATGGATTTATTAGATGCAACGCGTTTCGCTGCGCATGCGCAGCGAAACGCGTTGCATCTAATAAATCCATTTATTTTACTTGGCTGCCTGATGGTTCCTCTCTGCGCCAGACAAACTCCTGACTCCCTGGTCTTTCGGTTTTGATTTTACTCTTACCCAGGAGGGCTGCAGTGGACCTTCTTCTTTACTTCTTCTGCACTTTACCTTGTTGTGTGTGGGCGCACAACCAACTTTGGTAAGCGGCTTGGGAATTACCGTCCCCTACCCCCACCAACAAGATCTACTGATCCCGCACATAAGGCGCCTTCCTCCCTCTCACTACATCAATCCAGTGAGCAAGGAGGGGGGCTGCTCCCCTAACATTTTGTGTAAAGGAGGAGAATCCTGAATAGTTTCTCATACTATGCAGGGTAAGGCCATGTTCCACACAGTTATTTGGCTAGTTTTGTGTAAACCCCTAAGATTACTGTTGTGGTATTGCCCTACAATCATATAAAGTGCACCAGCAAATAAAGTGAGCAGCGACTTTATCTGGGGAAGGAGGAGTCTGGACATGTGCTTGTTACCATCTTGGAAATGCAGTTCAGCAGATAGTCAGGTCACAGAGGAAACAATCTGTCAGGATCTGATTCCCAAGAGTGGTGCAGCAGCTGAAAGGAATCTGTTAGCAAGTTGAACAAGATCCAGAGCTGGATGCAAAAATGTTCTCAGAGCTGGATTTGCCTGATTTACAGCCTATACATGGGTAAGCATGAAACCTTTTTTCCCTGTTCCACAACAGGGCACCCTGAATTCACTTACAGATAAAAGTCTTTGATCTACATTTTAATGTAGACAAGCCCTGGAGCCGTCTGTGAGCTGCTTTTCACGCAAAGAAGGTTGCAGGGCAGGGAAGCGCACCCCCAAAATCGCCACCACCCAGCCCTCTGCTGCTAAGGGATTGATGTCAGCAGCCCTGCCATCCACTTCAACAGTGAAGCAGCGCTTGGTATCCTAGGCAATAAGATGTAAACAATAAAAATAGTGGATGGGCACATAAACATAAAAATTAGGACATTTTGCTAATGTATTTCCAAAATGTACTTCTTTTGCATTATCATTTTAATGGGGCAGCTTTAGTCTATTATTCTATTATTCTATTATGTCCATGGGGCCTTCTGTAAAGCATATCATTAAATGCTGTTAAAACAGCTCAGGCAAATTAATAATGTACAAAATAGATAAATAAAATACAATCAGAAAATAGGAACAGATTAGAAAGAAGAATGTTTTCGTATCTGGCTGTATTCAGGAAAAAAAACAAAAACAATCTAGGTGATACATTCCCTTTAAGAGAAATTACACATTAAGTGAAAATAGAGAGCAGAGCTTTTACGTTACCCCTCCATTATCTATCATTTGTCTACCTCTTATCGTTTCTTCTAGAAACCATGTACCGATGAGTTTACAGTTGAATTTTATATCTATAGTGGATGACATCAAGACAGAGCACCAAAAAGTCAATACACACTGAAATGTCCTCAAATCAATTGATAGGGACCATCCTCTTTCGTGCTCATATTAAGCAGATGCTGTATGACCCGTAGACATGCTGAGTACTGACACATGGATAGAGTTGATTAATAATGGTCTAGTATTCTTCGTGTTGATGGATGTTCTTTAAAGTAGGAGATCCATTGCTTCATCAGTCCTCAAGGTTTATCCAATTCCAAGCCTATCTCAAATGATTTGTATGACATGTTAAGATTGGGTATTCATGATTAGTTTTGAGATGCTTCAAGAGATGCTTGAAGACTGGAGCACACTATACAACCTAAAAACAGTCACAGGAGGCCACGTAAGACTCTACTAGAAATAATGAAAATAATCAGGTGATCATTTACCTGGAGAGCTGGTGGCAAAGCCAGTTGAAGCTTTTACCGAAAAACGGCACTGTAGCCCTGATCAACATCCCCCCATCTGTACCGTCCATTCTGATCCTGCACTGTATGTATTTTCTACCTTGTTGAATGAAGAAGATTGAAGAAGGCGATTGCGGTGAGTTACCCTGTTTATTTCCTACTTCGCTGGAGTTTATACATTGGTCTGACTGTTACACTGTGAGCACCACTAGGCGCAGGTCAGCTAGCAGAGCATTTTGGCTGAGAGCATAGGCTGCAATGCCGAGTGTTTCTGTTTTCTACATATGATAATATTTCACTGTACAGCTCTGTTGAATATGTTGGCGCTTTAAATGGGCACTGTCAGATACAAAAACTTTTGATATGGTGGAAAGCATGTATAACCAATAGGTTTTGCAATTGCTTTCATTAGAAAATTTTCAGTATTTCATACTGAAAAAGCCAGTCAAACAACTGCCCCCCAGTCTGCCTGGACACATACTAGTCTTGCTGTGTCCATGCATCATCACCTATGTCATGGACAAACTTCCTTGATTGATAGCTGAGAGCGCAGGGCTCAGAGCTGGAGGAAAAATCCTCCCACTGTCAGCTTGTGTCCCGCTACTGTCAGTGAGGACAAGCTGGGAGTTGTAGTTTTGCTAATGCTAAGGGAGAAGTGAGCAGACAGCATACTGAGGGAGGGGGCGGAGACCTGCACAGTGAGGCCACACCCCCTCCATTTGAGAGGAATTCAGACTAGTAAGCTAAATTAAAAGTGTAATAAAAAAAGAAATAAAGGTGCCAGACACATAAAAATTAGTACATGGTCAGGATTAGGTACGGAGTAAAATATTTTAAAATGTTTTATTTTGTTGGATCTGCCGGGTACGCTTTAAAGTTTAATAAAATAAATAAGTGGGTCTTTTGTAACCAAATGCCCTTAGCCATTGTAACACTCATGTTTCAGAAGACAGGAACCCCGGTGGATGTGGATCCGCTGGACCTGTGTGGCAGATGACTCGGACCGTACCAGGGAGCGGAGTCTAAGGTGCCGCTGGTTTTCACCAGAGCCCGTCGCAAAGCGGGATGGACTTGCTGCGGCAGGCAGCCCCCAGGTCTCTACCCCTGGCATGGCTCGACCACACAGGCGGCTGAGAAGATGTGAGGCACAGGAGGGATAAGACAGCTCATAGTCAGGATAGTAGAAGGTCAGGGCAGGCGGCACAGTAGCATAGTCAGGAACGTAGCAAATGGTCAGAAGGCAGGCGGCAAGGAGCAAGGTCAGGTCACGGAGCAAAGGATCAGATACACAGCAAGGCAATAACAGGAATGCTTTCTCTAAGGCTCAAGGCAACAAAGATCAGGCAGGGAAGTAAGGAGAGTGGAGGAATTTATCAATGAGCCACAGGTGAATTACACTAATGAGCGCACTCGCCCTTTAAATCTTAAAGCTCCAGCACGCGCGTGCCCTAGGGGATGGGGACACGTGTGTCGGAACAGAGAGGCAGAGGCGGGGGCTGGAGAAGCACCAGGTGAGTGACGGACTGGGGCTCGCATGCGGGCGCATCCTGCGATGCGAGTCCCAGCCCTGCCGGCAGCAGCAGGTAATGGGACCATGCGCTCATGGGCAGCGTGTGCGGCCAGAGCGCATAACGTAACAGTACCCCCTCCTTTGGTCTCCTCCTCCTTGTGTGAGTCAGAAAACTCCTGAGAAGGTCATGGTCCAAGATATCTTCAAGCGGATATCTTCAAGATCTTGGATGTACTTGGATGAAAGCCATACCATGTCACCAGGAGAGAAGGATGGAGGAGGTCTTCTACTTTTACTTTGCTTGCGTCTTCATGCGTGAAGAAGCCTGGGATAACGACTGTCGAATCTGTTGCCAGATGGTAGAGAAGTTATGGACCAGCTCATCAAAAGCAGGCACACCAGAGGAGACTGGGAGAGGAAGAGGAGGACGGAGATGGAGTCCGTAGACAACAAAAAAGGGGGACGACCTCGTGGACTCGGAATTCCTATGATTATATGAGAATTCAGCCCAGGGGAGAAGGTCGACCCAATCGTCTTGGCGAGCTGAAACAAAATGCCGAAGAAAAGTCTCTAGGAACCCTCTCCACCTGACCATTGGACTGAGGGTGGTAGGCCGAGGAGAAGTCCAGATTGATGTCCAGACGGTTACAAAGGGATCGCCAGAACTTAGAGGCAAACTGCACACCTCAATCCGAAATGATATGCTGAGGAAGACCATGTAAATGAAGGAAATGCAACAAGAAGTACTTTGCCAGCTGCGAGGCAGAAGGAAGACCTGCTAGAGGAATGAAATGACCCATCTTGGAAAACCGATCTACAACAACCCAGATGACAGTGTTATTATGAGATGGAGGCAAATTGGTGATGAAATCCATGGCGATATGGGACCAGGGAGTCTCTGGAATGGGTAAAGGCTGTAAGAGTCCTGCAGGTCTCTCTCGAGGAGTTTTGTCATGGGCACAAGTTTAACAGGAATGTTCAGTAGGCAGGCGGCAAGGAGAAAGGTCAGGTTACGGAGAAAAGGATCAGATACACAGCAAGGCAATAACAGGAATGCTTTCTCTAAGGCTCAAGTCAACAAAGATCCGGCAGGGAAGTGAGAAGGGTGGAGGAATTTATCAATGAGCCACAGGTGAATTAAACTAATGAGCGCACTGGGCCTTTAAATCTTAAAGCTTTGCTGCGCGCGCCCTAGGGTGCGGGGACACATGCGCTGGAGCAGAGGCGGAGGCGGGGACAGGAGAAGCACCAGTTGAGTGACGTACTGGGGCTCACATGCGGGCACGTCCCGTCACGGCCAGTGTGTGCGGCCGGAGCGCATAACGTAACAGCCATCACTTCGTACTTCAGAAATGTACTTAGTTTTCTTTTTCGATTAGACAAGTCTGGTTCTATGTCACAATAATTACTGTTGTACCTATGGCCAAATGGGTTTTAGTGATATTATTTCCTTCAGCTATTTGCTACTTGGAAATCAAAATTTCATTTACACTGGGTAATTTTCCATAGTTTTAATGCTTCATATGTTTTTTTTTTATGTGAAAATGCACCTATTTTGCCTGTAAGTGTATAGGCAGCGGCGCACTCTATTATATTTTTTCATGGTCCATTTAAGATGACACTTTGAGCAGCATGTGTATGTTTCTAAAAGTAAAAGCCTCCCCTAAAGTACAACCTGTTATCATGTTCCGTCGGCTTAAAAAAAGGACATCTAATTATATGCATTTTTGTTTGTCTCCTTGTCTGACCCTTCGTCATTGTATTGCCTTTGAAAGGAGACATTGGTCTTTCCTTCGAAAATCACCATGGAAAATCTTCATTTATATGGTCGTGTAATTGTCCAAAATACCGTAAAATTAAACTTTTCAGTGATGACCTGATGGACGTAAAAGGGTTGTCAAATTTATTAGGAACTCCTGTGATTAGATAAATGTGTGCAGAAGGTTTTAAAATTCACTGCAGCGCCCCCGCAGGTTAAATGAAACATTAAACAACTGTCATTTAAACTAATAAGTTGTCTGTGCAATTCACAGATGTTTTAGGTCCTCTAGAATCAATAAAATACCCTATATAGGTGCTCCAGCTTATAGGAAAGATGACTAAATGGGAGACTACTCAAATCTAGTCATTCACTAGTAATGTATTTCTAAACCAGACAACCCTTATAAGTATCTAATGCTTAGAAAGGGAAACTATAAATCATTAATAAGACAACTACAAGCACCAGTGTATGGAGGAGGCTTACTCATTAAGAATAAGGCTACATCAACCTACTATACGAAGGAATTACCTTGTTGTGGTTGCTGGGTCAGCAAACACAGAAAGTAACCTTGGGCTACATATCCCCTGGCCCCCTCTACATGATTTGACAAACATGGAGGATGTTTACCGATAGGCCCTCCAAGCAGTGAGCCATGGCATTTGATCGGGTCTGTCTGGTGCGTTCATTGGCCCTGGCAACTACAATGCAATGGCTGTAGGAAGCTAAATCTTAGATATAACATCAAGCTACATCCCAAACAAGTAAAAACGGTGGCAGAATCACATGATATCCATTATACTAGTGGGCCTGGAGAAGATTGATGATGCTGTTGACTTGGAAAGAAAAGAAGAAGATGAAGCTAAACTACAAGGATGGGGGGGGGGCATAAATGTTGATCTTCGCACGTACAGTATGAGTCAGGCACATCAGTGTTCTTACATTGGGCAGGTTTTATTACACCTTTCTATCAGCTGAGATACTACACTACTGAGATTTCGGAAGACATCACACCTCGTCCTGAATTCTCGTGCCGTGTTGGCAACGGACCTTGTGTAACACGAAATAAAACAATATATTACAACTATATCCATAAAGTCAGAGAGGCTCGGCACTGCTTACTTCTGTTCACCCTTCAATATTGCTGTAGTAGAGTGTAGTGGGATACTGCGTACTGAAGTTCAGTGGTGCTCTGACGTCAAACAATAGGCAACAATTCATGTAGTAGAAAGAGAGATAAGAATAACGTCGGCCACTCACCGGATCTTCTTTCTTGATTTTATTCAAGTATACTCGCATTATACAGACATGTGACGGGGTGGACAGGTCCCGGGGGGGGGGGGGGGGGGGGGGTACGGTAGGTGACAACGGGCCGTATTTCGCACAAGTGTTGTGCTTCGTCGGGCCTCAACGAGCACGACACTTGTGCGAAACACAGCCTGTTGTCGCCTACCTTACCCCCCCCGACCTTGCTCTTGCCTTGTCCCTTGTACCGCGCCAGTCTCAGCAGTCAGTGAGGTAGAGCCGCTACCGGTGGACACGACCTGGTTGCTACCCTCAGCAAGACCATCCCGCTTTGCGGCGGGCTCTGGTGAAAACCAGTAGCAACTTAGAACCGGTCCTCCGGTACGGTCCACGCCAATCCCTTACTGACACAGTGGATCCACCACCAGCCTGCCGAATCCTGACAATTGTGTGGGCCAGAACCTATCCTGCTGCTTAAGTTAAATGCATTTGGCTGGACACTGCTTAAGGGGGTATTCCAGGAAAAAACTTTTTTTTTTTTTTTTATATCAACTTGCTCCAGAAAGTTAAACCGATTAGTAAATTACTTCTATTAAAAAATCTTAATCCTTTCAATAATTATCAGCTGCTGAAGTTGAGTTGTTGTTTTCTTTCTGGCAACAGTGCTCTCTGTTGACATCTCTGCTTGTCTCGGGAACTGCACAGAGTAGAAGAGGTTTGCTATGGGGATTTGCTTCTAAACCGGGTGGTTCCCGAGACAGGTGTCATCAGAGAGCACTTAGACAGAAAAAGAACAACTCAACTTCATCAGCTCATAAGTACTGAAAGGATTAAGATTTTTTTTTTATAGAAGTAATTTACAAATCTGTTTAACTTTCTGGAGTCAGTTGATATTTAAAAAAATAAGTTTTTTCCAGGAATACCCCTTTAATACAGTATGAAAACAGGGGTATTCCATGATTTTTTTTTTCCTTCAGTCTTTGAGCCCATGATGCCAAGTTATAATACTGTGTAATATGATTCTATTACCTTTGTGTGCTGCTTTGTCCGGTTTTCATGCACAGGACCCACTCCTGGAAGTGCTGTAGTCTTTTTATTTTACTGCTGTCTTTCCCAGCATTCAATGTGGCCAGAGACAATATATCATAAGTCACATGGTGTTCAGGAGGTGTAGCTATGTTGCAGTGGGTGGCCGGATAGAATTACTTTGGTAGATCCATACCATCCTGATATCCACCCACTGCAGCATAGCCACACTCCCCTGGAGACCATGTGACCTCTAACAGGTAATAGAAGCACATAACATATATTATAACCTGGCATTATGTCAAAGGCTGGAGAAATAAAAAAAATCCTGGAATACCCCTTTAAGCTATGTTCACAAAGCAGAATGTCCATGCGGAATTCTGACGGAATATTCCGCACGGATATTCCGCTAAAGCACAATCCCATTGATTTCAATGGGATTCTGCTGCTCGGTGCACACAGTGGAATTTCCACAGAAGATGTTTCAGCCCTGGCGTGTGCAAAAAAACAGACATGTCTATTCTTCCCGAGGATTTGGCATGAAAATGCATTGACGTCTAGAAGACGGCGCATTTCCGAGCGCTCCTGGCGCCCGCCGAAACTTTCAAATATGTGGAATTTCCACCTGTGTTTTCTGGGTCGACTTTCAGCACATTTTACTACCGTGTGAACATACCCTTGAAGAGCCCGGATTAGAGTTATCTCCAATCTTGGCTGATAGATTTGTTTGTTTGCCTGTACAACACAGGTGGCACCAAAAAGCAATGGCACAGACACAACTTTGGAAGCTCATAGTATATAAGAACATACAAAAATTAGTTAGAAAAAAAAACCCGAAGAAAGAAATAAATACTGCAGATATCCTCTGCACAGCAGCACTCCCAGCACTGGGCAGAGACTGCAGCACATTGCAGAGAAAAAGCATTATAGGCTGCAGTAGTAAATGGCTCTGCAACCCCTTCATTCTCAAGATTACCGAGGGTCCCGGTCCTTGGACGCCCACTGATCATGATGTCATGCTTGCAGTATGGAAAACATTCCGTTAAAGGGGTACTCCCGTGGAAAACTTTTTTTTTTTTTTTAAATCAACTGGTGCCAGAAAGTTAAACAGATTTGTAAATCAGCAAATAAGGAAGAAATAGGAAACGGAGCACTCACACTGGAGGTCTTCAATTCCGGCTGTATTCATGGAGGTCCCGGCATAGGTGACCTCTGCAGGGAGAGGCAGATGGAATCAGGGGGAAGCTCGGACGGCGGCCACGGTCCCGTATCGCACCAATGGGTGCTTCGTCAGGCCGGATTTGTAAATCACTTCTATTAAAGAATCTTAATCCTTCCAGTACTTTTTAGGGGCTGTATACGAAAGAGAAATCCAAAAAAAGAAATGCATTTCCTCTGATGTCATGACCACAGTGCTCTCTGCTGACCTCTGCTGTCCATTTTGGGAACTGTCCAGAGTTGGAGAAAATCCCCATAACATACCTATGCTGCTCTGGATGGTTCCTAAAATGGACAGCAGAGGTCAGCAGAGAGCACTGTGGTCATGACATCAGAGGAAATGCATTTCTTTTTTTGGATTTCTCTTTAGTATACAGCCCCTAAAAAGTGCTGGAAGGATTAAGATTTTTTAATAGAAGTGATTTACAAATCTGTTTAAATTTCTGGCACCAGTTGATAAAAAAAAAATAATAAAAAAGTTTTCCACAGGAGTACCCCTTTAATACAGCGGTTTCCTAACTGCTTCCCTTCAGATATTGCAAAACTACAACTCCCGGCATGCCCGGACAGCCAACGGCTGTCCGGGCATGCTGGGAGTTGTAGTTTTGCAATATCCGGGGGGCAGGTTGGAGACCACTGTTTTAAAGGAGAACTCTAGAACATAAAAATTGTCCCCCATAGTGCCGACAGTAAAAAAAAATTAAGATGTACATACCTTCCTCAACTCCCCCGTGGCCTTCGGTAACCGGCTACGGCCTCCGCCTTGATCCTCTTCCTGGTTGCCGGTGGTCGTCGAGTCATACTGCACTCAGCCAATCACCGGCCGCAGTGAAGTCCCGACTCGGCCGGCGATAGGCTGAGCGGTAGTGTGACGTTTTCGGCCCCGGCAGCAGGTGCCGGTGTAGTGAAGAATTTTGTGTCCTGAAGCTTTCTCACACTGCCGCTCAGCCTATCCCCGGCCGAGTTTGACTTCGCTGCGGCGGGTGATTGGCTGAGTGCAGTATGACTCATCCGACCAACGGCAACCAGGAAGTGGATCGCGGCGGAGACCGGAGCCGGTTACCGGAGGCCCTAGGAGAGCGGAGGAAGGTATGTACATCTTAATTTTTTTTACTGCCGCCACTATGGGGGTCAATTTTTATATTCCGGAGTTCTCCTTTAATGTGACCCTATTACAGTATTTTACAATAAATATTAACACATGCCCCCCAACTGGTTCACCCGCCTTGGTCTTGGTTCGGCCATATTGCCCTATAAATCCGAATCCTTTGATAGGGAATTAATTCTAGACCCGGTTCTAAGCATCGGAGAAACATATTTGGGAAGGAGCTGAAGATCATGTTACCGCTGAGCGCGATTTATATTCATAGCCCAATAGGAATCAGGGTTATGTGATATTGTAGCAATCCATATTGATGTTCCATGAATTTTGCATGTGCTGAGCCTCAGTGTGAAACACTTTCCAGAGATATTAATAAATAATCAGTGATATATTATGTTATTCATTTACTGGCTGCCAATGGAATCCGCGTGAGATCACCCTAATGTATGTCCTTTGTATCCGCAGCTATGCTTGGTTTTAGTTTTTATTTTTTTTTATTAAAAAAAAATCCTGCTAGTGCTTTGTTTTAGAGACCGTATGACAATCTTAGTATCCAGCCGTCAACCTATATTACAATGATATGGATTATTTATTATTTTTAGTATTTATTACCCCATTTATATCAGATTTTGGTTCATTAGTTCAGAAGAGACATATGTATATATAGGGAGGGAGGGGGGCTGTAACTTTGCGAATACTTTTATCTACGTCTCCTGTAATGAGATTACGGCGGTGCATGGAGGCCGAACGAATCCTAAGTACCGGATCTGCACGGCCTCTGCGGGGGGTCCGTGTATACCAAGGTCTTCTCCCCTTGAAGCAAAGCACCATACATTTGAAGTCCAATAGAGCATGCTGCAATTTTTTCTTTTCTCTTAGATTCATGCAGAATATAAAATCTTAGGTATACAGAGGATTAAAGGGGTATTCCAGGAAAAAACTTTTTTTTTATATATCAACCGGCTCAAGAAAATTAAACAGATTTGTAAATGACTTCTATTAAAAAATCTTAATCCTTTCAGTACACTGATCCCTCAACTTACAATGGCCTCAACATACAATAGTTTCAACATACAATGTTTTTTTCTGGACCATCTTAACTTGAAACCAGACTCAACATACAATGTACAGACATTCCGGATCTGTGATACCTGTCACAACTGGAGGAACTGACCAATCAGAATGGGCATTTTACTGGTAAATCACCTGTATTACTGAAGTGCCTGCACTGACTGGTGTCTGGTAGCGCCTCCCTACAGTACAGGGAGGAACTACAAGTTCTGTACTACTCCTTACCTGTGCCAGGGTTAGCTGCTCTTTTGGACACTAAGTAAGGGTGTTCCATTTGGGACACTGTGTACTGTATAGGACCCTGAAGAAGCTCCTGTCCTCTACATAAACCATTGTTTCCCAACCAGGGTGCCTCCAGCTGTTGCAAAACTACAACTTCCAGCATGCCCGGACAGCCAACGGCTGTCCGGGCATGCTGGAAGTTGTAGTTTTGCAACAGCTGGAGGCACTCTGGTTGGGAATCACTGACCTAGACAGTGATTACAGCTCCCAGCAGATCTTTCTTACTGTTATATGTAAGGATTTGCTTTATCTATATTAGTTATCTTACTTATTTTTCTTTAATCCTCACCTTTTCCTATTTTTGGATGACATTTTGGTGGCTTCAGGACCAATTACCAGGTTTCCATAGAGTTATGGTCTCAACTAGAGATGAGCGAACTTACAGTAAATTCGATTTGTCACGAACTTCTCGGCTCGGCAGTTGATGACTTATCCTGCGTAAATTAGTTCAGCTTTCCGGTGCTCCGGTGGGCTGGAAAAGGTGGATACAGTCCTAGGAAAGAGTCTCCTACGACTGTATCCACCTTTTCCAGCCCACGGGAGCACCTGAAAGCTGAACTAATTTATGCAGGATAAGTCATCAACTGCCGAGCCGAGAAGTTCGTGACGAATCAAATTTACTGTAAGTTCGCTCATCTCTAGTCTCAACATACAATGGTTTCAACATACAATGGTCGTCCTGGAACCAATTAATATTGTAATTTGAGGGACCACTGTACTTATGAGCTTCTGAAGTTAAGGTTGTTCTTTTCTGTCTAAGTGCTCTCTGATGACACGTGTCTCGGGAAACGCCCAGTTTAGAAACAAATCCCCATAGCAAACCTCTTCTAAACTGGGCGTTTCCCAAGACAGGTGTCATCAGAGAGGATTTAGACAGAAAAGAAAAGAACAACCTTAACTTCAGAAGCTCATAAGTACTGAAAGGATTACGATTTTTTTAATAGAAGTCATTTACAAATCTGTTTAACTTTCTGGAGCCAGTTGATATATATATATATATATATATATATATATAAAAAAGTTATTTCCTGGAATACCCCTTTAAGTTCTCACGCACATTGGAGCCCTATTACGGCTGATATAAAATGGAGCTGCAGTATGGCACTTTGTATGAACTCCGAAGAGGCTGGCTTCTTTACAGAAGAAGCCGAATACATAAGTTGAAGCCAAAATCTTGTCAGGTGCCAGCACCCCAGACTCGATCAAAGTCCTTCCAATGTAGACAAAACAATGGCGCAGCACTCCCAAGAGTTTAAAAAAAACTTAAGTTTATTTTCTCACATCACAGCAGATCCAATAAACCCATGTTTTTTTTTATCACACTTAGGAGTGCTGCGCCATTGTTTTGTTTTATATATTATTATTATTACTTTTATTTATTGTTATTATCATTTATTTTATTTTTGAGTTGCAATACCAGACATGGTCTATGAACAAGGGGGCCGCTGTTTCTATGCAAAAAAATAAAAAAAATAAAAAACATTTTATTTACCATAAATTTCATATAAATCCTAAGGCTATGTTCACGCCAAGTAATCTTTGGCTGGAAATATTCTGCCCAGAGATTCTGAGGCTGGCCGACGCCGCCTGATAGGTCCTCATAGTCGGCAATGTATTTTGCCCGGTATTCCGTCAAAAGAAAATAACCTTTGGCACAGAAATTTCACCGGCAGCAGGACGCAAAGAGGAAATCCATTCAGAATTTCCATAGTGTGAACCTGGCCTTAGAGTGTTCCTACATATTGCAGCTACAATTTATGCTATAGCTCGAGTGTAAACGTCCGGTGTGAGGTGGTTTTTTGTGCCCCCGTAGATCCATGCATCCGCTCCTCCCCCAGCTCTCCGAAGATTTCCGAAGCTAGAACTGGGGGAGGGCAGAGCAAGGGGAGGGAGGAGGTTCACGCCCCCTCCCTCATCTCCCCTCCCTGAGCTCGGCTGGACGCAGATCTCTACGGCACGCCCCAGGACATAGATCGCCACGGCAGGTCCCCTCCCTCATCCCCCCTCCCTGAGGACGTAAATCTCCACGGCAGGTCCCCTCCCTCATCTCCCCTCCCTGAGGACATAGATCGCCACGGCAGGTCCCCTCCCTCATCTCCCCTCCCTGAGGACATAGATCGCCATGGCAGGTCCCCTCCCTCATCTCCCCGAGTATGTCCCCCTTTAACCCGTACAGTATGTCCCCCTTTAACCCGTACAGTATGTCCCCATTTAACCCGTACAGTATGTCCCCCTTTAACCCATACAGTATGTCCCCCTTTAGCCCGTACAGTATGTCCCCATTTAGCCCGTACAGTATGTCCCCCTTTAGCCCATACAGTATGTCCCCCTTTACACATAGAGCTCATTGGGAGCACTGCTCTACGTCCTCAGGGAGGGGACCTGCCGTGGAGATTTACGTCCTCAGGGAGGGGAGATGAGGGAGGGGACCTAGCGTGGCGATCTATGACCTGGGGCGTGCCGTAGAGATCTGCGTCCAGCCGAGCTCAGGGAGGGGAGCTGAGGGAGGGGGCGTAAACCTCCTCCCTCCCCTTGCTCTACCCTCTCCCAGTTCTAGCTTCGGAAATGTTCGGAGAGCTGGGGGAGGAGCGGACGCATGGATCTACGGGGGCGCAAAAAACCACCTCACACCGGCATAGAGGGATGGCTATGCCCCCTTCCCGCCTACATTACACTAAGCCCTTCCCATTTGACAAACAAGTTGCACATTTTTGTAACTGAAGGTTTGACTTTTTTTTATGCTTTTAGCTTCATAGGCCAAAGAAATACATACACCTTTTACAGTGGTCCCTCAAGTTACAATATTTATCTATTTTTTTAAATCAGAAAATTTTTATTGAACACATTTTTATAATACAGACATACAAAACAATACAAAACAAGCCAACAGTCCCCTAACACCCCCCCCCCCACCCACAAACAGACAAAGTCCCTCCCCCCCCTATCCCAGTGTCCTCTCTTCAGTAGCCATAAATAGGAGGCACATGGTGGTCCGGAGAGAGGATAAAACACATCGTATAGTATAAGTATAACTCATGGTCAAGTTACAATATTATTTGGTTCTGGGACGACCATTGTATGTTGAAACCATTGTATGTTGAAACCATAACTATAGAAACCTGGTAATTGGCTCTGAAGCCCCAAAATGTCATCCAAAAAATAGGAAAAAGTGAGAATTAAAGAAAAATAAGTAGATAAGTAATATAGATAAAGCAAATCCTTACATATAAAAGTAAGAAAGATCTGCTGGGAGATGTTATCACTGCCTAGGTCAGTGTTTCCCAAGCAGGGAGTCTCCAACTGTTGCAAAACTACAACTCCCAGCATGCCCAGACAGCCAAAGGCTGTCCGGGCATGCTGGGAGTTGTAGTTTTGCAACAGCTGGGGGCACCTCGGTTGGGAAACACTGGTCGATGTAGAGGACAGGAGCTTCTTCAGGGTCCTGTACAGTACACGCAATGTCCTAAAAAAGTAATGGAGCCGCCCTTACCTGGTGTCTGAGGGAGCAGCTAACCCTGGTACAGGTAAAGAATAGTACAGAGCATGTAATACCTCCCTGTACTTTAGGGGGCGCTACCAGACACCAGTCAGTGCATGCACTTCAGTAATACAGGTAAAGAGTAGTACAGAACATGTAATACCTCCCTGTACTGTAGTGGGCGCTACCAGATACCAGTCAGTGCATGCACTTCAGTAATACAGGTAAAGAGTAGTACAGAACATGTAATACCTCCCTGTACTGTAGGGGGCGCTACCAGGCACCAGTCAGTAAATACACTTCAGTAATACAGGTAAAGAGTAGTACAGAACATGTAATACCTCCCTGTACTGTAGGGGGCGCTACCAGGCACCAGTCAGTAAATACACTTCAGTAATACAGGTAAAGAGTAGTACAGAACATGTAATACCTCCCTGTACTGTAGGGGGCGCTACCAGACACCAGTCAGTGCATGCACTTCAGTAATAC
Organism: Hyla sarda; assembly: GCF_029499605.1. Lineage (NCBI taxonomy): Eukaryota > Metazoa > Chordata > Amphibia > Anura > Hylidae > Hyla > Hyla sarda. Next base: position 46,941,831 of record NC_079192.1, on the reverse strand, counting down.
AGGTAAAGAGTAGTACAGAACATGTAATACCTCCCAGTACTGTAGTGGGCGCTACCAGGCAACAGTCAGTGCATGCACTTCAGTAATACAGGTAAAGAGTAGTACAGAACATGTAATACCTCCCTGTACTGTAGGGGGCGCTACCAGACACCAGTCAGTGCATGCACTTCAGTAATACAGGTAAATAGTAGTACAGAACATGTGATACCTCTCTGTACTGTAGGAGGTGCTACCAGTCAGGAATTCAGTGCATACACTTCAGTAATACAGGGGTTTTACCAGTGAATGTCCATTCCGATTGGTCGGTTCTTCCAGCCATTGACACGTTTTGCAGATCTGGACTGTCTTTAGTATTGTATGTTGAGTCTGGTTTCAAGTTTTAAGTTACAATGGTCCAGGAAACTATTGTATGTTGAGGCCATTGTAAGTTGAGGGATCACTGTACATCTAGAGCTTCCTCAAAATCTTGCTTATTTCTCTTTTCATCTTAGAAAAAAAAAGAAACCCAAAGATTTGTGATAAAAAAAAAAATTAAAAGTAAAGTTAAAGGGGTATTCCAGGCAAAAACGTTTTTTTTATATATCAACTGGCTCCGGAAAGTTAAACAGATTTGTAAATTACTTCTATTAAAAAATCTTAATCCTTCCAATAGTTATTAGCTTCTGAAGTTGAGTTGCTGTTTTCTATCTAACTGCTCTCTGATTACTCACGTCCCGGGAGCTGTGCAGTTCCTATGGGGATATTCTCCCATCATGCACAGCTCCCGGGACGTGACATCATCATTGAGCAGTTAGACAGAAAACTTCAGAAGCTAATAACTATTGGAAGGATTAAGATTTTTTAATAGAAGTAATTTACAAATCTGTTAAACTTTCCAGAGCCAGTTGATATATAAAAAAAAGTTTTTGCCTGGAATACCCCTTTAAAGTTATTCCTAGTAGGGGTCTACATTATAAAATGTTAGAAATAGCATTCTTGTATGGAGCAGAGCTGTTCATTTTTTCTGAACGATTCTATATTTATTTGAGGGGTTTTGGCTTTTCAGTCTTCTATTGCAGACAGAGAAGTGAGGGGAGGCTCCTTCTGCAGCCAGTTGTCTTACAACTAGAGACAGACATGTGAGTAGGAGAAGGTGGGAATGACGGATCTCCTGGATATATATATATATATATATATATATATTTATATATATATAAAAGAATAGGAACAAGTAGAGAAAGATATTGCTGAGATGTTTGTTATTTTTTGTTTTGTATTCACACATTAGTTTCCTTCTTGGATTACGCATTAATGATGGATTCCATTTCGGCATGAGTAGAATTTTGGATGTAGCTCTGAAATTTAGTGTCCTAGATATTGGCCCTCATTTACTATTCTAAACCCGACCTCTTTTGTCAGTTTTTTTTGTCGCATCTTTGTCTGCGCCATGTCGCAGGCATCGTGCGCCAGTCTGCGACACGATGCAACATTTTTTTTCGACGGACCCGATGTGGATTCTCCCAAACCCGAAAAAGGGGCGTAACCCTACATTTCTGAGCTTTCCCACGTATTTATAAAGGTTCCCAACCAGAATTTGTTGAATTGTTGTGGGTTTTTTCCCGACAGCTCAGAGGAGTTGGAAACCAAAACCAACAAAACCCACATGCGACAAACAGGATGCGACATAATAATAAATACCAGGGGAAAAAAGCAGTCGGGTAAGAAAGCAACATAGACTTACAACCCGATTTTCTAAGTAAATGAGGGCCATTGTGTAACTCAAGCTCTCATGGACTTCTCTGTTGGCTTTAGATTTACTTTCAAGAATATGAGATGGATAAGTCAAATCCTGTAAAATTGTTGCGCATCTTTCTTATAGTCTCTTCGGTGGCCCTTTCCCCACTTCTTACACTATGGAGAGTGAAATCATTTGACTTTTCAGGTTGAATGAATTTCTGGTAAATAAAACACGGTATGAAGTGGTCAGATTCAACAAGTCATTCCCTATGGAGATCCTTTAGGGATGGATTTCTGGGCTGACGTAGTTGATCATTGACTATAGTCAACCAGTGCTAAATGTTTGCAATTAACTTGCCGTGATGTTTTCCTGCTCCCATAAATCTTACAGAACATGTCCAGAGACTTGTCTACATTTGTGTTTGAGTTTCTGAGGGAAGATCAGATGAATAGCAGGACCTCAGGTTTGGGTCAAGAATAAATGACTGCCCACTTAAGCCAATGACCAATTCTTTCTAAAGTAAGATTCAGCTAGAAACAGCATTTTCTAAGTCTATACATATTCATATTATGGATGTGAAAGAAACATATTATATCTCTCCTGTGAGTAATTGTATCGCTATTGTGTCATGAGCCATGGAGGGGTTCCAAGATTTATTATGGCCAATCTCTCCGCTGACCAATCATGCCTTCTGTATGCACAATAGTAATTTGACATTAGGTAGGGTAATTGCTGGAATCATATCAGTAGGAAGTCGAAAAACCCTCCATTGGAACTCCAGTTCCTTCATTAGATGGGGTAAAATTAGACTTTTCTTTATTGGTAAGAAATACATTGACCTATAGAAACTTAAGCTCCATAGTAATAGGTTCTTAACTAGAGATATTGTATAAAGAATTCTTAGATTTACTCAACCAGGCATTGAAGGAAGTGCAAAGGAATGACGTTCTCTGTACTATAGTCTATGCTGTATTGGTTCCTAAACCCCAAGAACCCCACTTCCCCATTAAGTCAGGATTTCAGGGTTTCCTTAGTATTGCAAAGGTGATCTTCTGTAGGTTATGGTACTGTCGACTGAAAAATGGATCTTTAGGCTGCAACTGGTTTTGCAGTGAATAGATTGGGGTTTGGTGTCTAAAGTTGTCCCCCCTAACCCTTGCAAGGAAGCATGTTCTTTGCCACAGGGTGGTCCTTAAGTTATAAACTCCAGTACAGTTACAGGTCCGCAGCCCTATGTAGCAACAATGACAGGACATGGGTGTGAAGACAGGATAGAATGTGGTCATATGGTTGGTTACATAACCAGGAACACAGAACCAAGGAAACCATGAATGGAGAGTCTAGAAACATCAGATAATCAGTATCAAGGCTACTAACTGTGAACTAGGATAAGGCTGCATGCTGCAGATTCCATGGATATGGGAGCCAGATGGGTCAGAAACTAGGGCTATTATGTGCTGTGTCTGGATGGATGAGACAATAGTCTTAGATCAAATGGCACCCGGTTGCCATGGTGACTGGATGTCCTTGCCAGCAATGCCATTGGCATGCATCAGTTGCCTAGTCGCATGGCACACCCGCTGAGAGGACTTAGGAGCAGTGATTACAGAACTATGAGAGCTATTTGTCAATGTAACTCTAGAAGGTGCATCAGAAATGACCACACGTGTTCTCAAATCCCGACCCTGCGTGTAGACAAGAGTTAAAACACTCATGTAGACTGTCAGCTTGATGGACACTCTCAGTATTTACAAATTAGGTAAATAGCAATATTTATCATAATATTTTATTGTCATTTGTCTAATATGTGCTACAGTATATATATATATATATATATGATTTCAGATTCAACATTTGTATAGTAAAGGGCCCCATGGCTTCATTAGGACACACTAGAGGTGCACAATCTCAAAGTTTCTGTATCAAGAGAAATGTCATGTGGTGATCACAAATCCCCTGCAACATTTCTCCCTTAAAAAATTAACAAATTCCACTTGACTTCTTGCAGGCTAATCCTCAATCTCCTCAATCCTGTAGGCTAATCCAAACCCAATCCTTAAACTCCTCTTAAAGTGTGGATAACACAAACCTTCCTTCTGAACTATAACTTCATTCAAGTCCAAGCTGATTAAAGCTAAACCCCCTCTGTAACCCTTCCTTGCTTAGCCGTTTCCACCATTCCAGACGACGTTCTTTATAATATAAAATCTAAGAATCCAGGTTTGGCTGCAGGTAGCGTTACTCTTTTTGGCTTTTCTTCCTCTCAGGAAGTTGTGATAGGCAGACTTTCTCAAGTTGGAGTAATGCTTTCCCCACGTACCTATTCACCCTCACACTGTTTGCTCCATATCGTCTGGTCTTCTCCAGAACCTAGCTGAAAGTCTTCAGATGACAGCAGAAGCAATAGCCGTCAGATGTGAGATCAGGCAAAGCCATAGACAACTCCTATACGATTATAGGATGCTTTTCTCGCCTCCCCCCACACAAAGCTTGAGGCTGCCATATTGGTAATAAGGTGGGGGCAAACACAGGGGTAATTTAAACAGCTTCCCAGTGTGAGTACCCCATGAAATCTCAGCTTATGTAACTTGAATGAAGTAGAATTAAAGGGGTACTCTGCCACTAGACATTTTATCGCTGGGGACCCCCGCGATCTTGGCTGCTACACCCCAGACATCCGGTGCAAGGGGCGAACTTCGCTCCGTGCCAGATGACTGGCGATGCGGGGTGGAGCCTCATGACGTCACGGCCGCACCCCCTCAATGTAAGTCTATGGGAGGGGGCTTGATGGCCGTCACGCCCCTCCCATAGACTTGCATTGAGGGGGCATGGCCGTGATGCCCCCTCCCATAGACTTGCATTGAGGGGGCGGGGTGAATTGCGGAGTGTGACAGTGACGTCACGAGCCGCAGGCGCTGCACCCAATGCTCTAAATGAACACTGAGTGGAGCAGGATAGGGGATAAGATGTCTAGAGGCGGAGTACCCCTTTAAAGCTGGCCGTGCGCTTTTAACAGCTGAGGGCCAAGAGCTCAATCCTTACAAACACTTTATACATACAGAAGTGGACAACATTTTTGGTGAAAAGTAGTCACTGTGCTGTTTGGAATCATGACCCACAGAGAGCCAGGGAGAGAGTTGTCTCAGGAGAATATCAAGACAATTATAGACAGGTATGTTACAGGTAAAGGTAGTCAACCTCCCTGGTCATGACTGCAAGAGAAAAATGTATGACAAATCAAAGAGATGGATAATACAAATAGTAAAAAGAATGGTAAAGAGTTCAAGGTACATCTGTGTTGCTGTTTAAACCACAGTGGACATAACACCTTAAAGGAGTATGCCACTGGAAAACATTTCCTTTTAAATCAACTGGTGCCAGAAAGTTAAACAGATTTGTAAATTACTTCTATTAAAAAAATCTTAAAGGGGTACTCCGGTGAAAACCTTTTTTCTTTTAAATCAACTGGTGGCAGAAAGTTAAACATATATGTAAATTACTTCTATTAAAAAATCTTAATCCTTCCAGTACTTATTAGCTGCTGAATGCTACAGAGAAAATTCCTTTCTTTTTGGAACACTGATGACATCACGAGCACAGTGCTCTCTGCTGACATCCCTGACCATTTTGGCATAGCAGATGTATGCTAAGGGCAGCATGGTGGCTCAGTGGTTAGCACTGCTGCCTTGCAGTGCTTGGGGCCTGGGTTCAAATCCCACTAAGGACAACAATAAATAAAGAGTTATTAATATTATAATAACATCAGCAGAGAGAACTGTGCTCGTGATGTCATCAGAGAGCATTCCAAAAAGAAAAGAATTTCCTCTTTAGTATTCAGCAGCTAATAAGTACAGGAAGGGTTAAGATTTTTTAATAGAAGTAATTTATAAATATGTTTAACTTTCTGCCACCAGTTGATTTAAAAGAAAAAAGGTTTTCACCGGAGTACCCCATTAAACCTTTCAGTACTTATCAGCTGCTGTATACTACAGAGAATTTTTTTTTCTTTTTGAATTTCCTTTCTGCCTGACCACAGTGCTCTCTGCTGACACCTCTGCCCATTTTAGGAACTGTCCAGAGTAGAAGCAAATCCCCATAGCAAACATATGCTGCTCTGGACAGTACCTGACATGGACAGAGGTGTCAGCAGAGAGCACTGTGGTCAGGCAGAAGGGAAATTCAAAAAGAAAAGAACTTCCTCTGCAGCATATAGCAGCTGATAATTACTGGAAGGATTAAGATTTTTTAATAGAAGTAACTATTGTTTTTCCTCCTTCCCTTCTAAAAGTCATAACACATTCAGTTTTGCACCTACATACCCATATAAGGGCTTGTTTTTTGCATCACCAAGTATACTTTGTAATGATAACAAAAAAACGTATTTGTGGGGTGAAATACTTTTTCAGCGCTTTCGTTTCTACACAGTGCACTTTTCGTAAAAAAATACACCATATCGTTATTCTGTAGGTTCATATGGTTACAAGGATACCCAATTTATACAGGTTTTATTTTACTTTTACCAAAATGAGTATTTTTAAAATTGTAATCTTCTGACCCCCTTTAACTTTTTTCTTTTTCTGTTAAAGGGTATGTGTTAGGGATAATTTTTTTGCGCCATGGTCTGTAGTTTTTATTGGTACCATTTTTGTTTGGATGGGACTACTTTCATCGCTTTTTATGAATATTTTTATGGTAAATGAAGTTACCAAAAATGCACAATTTTGTATTTTTTTTTATGTGTACGCCATCAACCATGCGGTTTAGCTAACCTTATATCTTAATAGTTCAGACATTTATGCATGTGACGGTACCACATATGATTATTTTTAATTTTTATTACCGTATTTTTCGCCGTATAAGACGCACTTTTTCTTCCCCAAAACGTGGGGGGAAAAGTTGGTGCGTCTTATACGGCGAATATACGCCCGAGGCTGCTGCGGGCGAGAGCGGGAAGTCAGCGGTAAGTACAGAGGCTGCGGCGGTGCGGTACAGCGCTGACTACCCGCTCCCCGCCCGCAGCAGCCTCATGACCGCCGGTGAATTTTTCCCCTCACACCGGCTATGTTTATTGCCCTACACCTGGAACATACAGTTCCGGGCGCCGGGCAAGTGAATTACTAATAACTGTATACTAAAAACCAGGGGGCCTCCAGCTGTTCTGAAACTACAACTACCAGCATGCCCGGACCGGCAAAGGCTGTCTGGGCATGCTGGTAGTTGTAGTTTCACAACAGCTGGAGGCCCCCTGGTTTTTAATATACAGTATTAGTTTTTACCTGCTCTGGCCGGCCCCCGCCTGCAGCCAAACACGGGAGCCGGCCCGGGCAGATAAAATCATAGGTTTTCCTATGCCGGACATCCCTATGTCCCGAAAAATCTTTTCGGGACATAAGGATGTCCGCGGGTCACTCACCATTCCCCGGCTGATGCGCGTCCTCCTCCGGTCCTCCTGCGGTCTTCCTGCGATCCTCCGCCTCTCTATGGTTGTACGCACGAGACCTCAGTGACGTCCCGTGCGTACAACCATAGAGGCGCCGGAGGACCGGAGGAAGACCGCAGGAGGACCGGAGTAGGACGAGTGCGGCCGGGGCCTGGTGAGTGACCGGCGGTGTGTAATCTTCAGCGTTCTGGTCACCGCTCCTTCGGTCCCGGCACCTACTGCTATGGTCCATAGGCCATAGCAGTAGATTGTGACACCGGGCCAGAGGAGCGGTGACCGGAACACTGTGGGGGCAGCAGTACAGACATACAGCCTCCAGCCGTACACTGTATATGGCTGGAAGCTGTATGTCTGTGGGGGGGAGCTGCCTACTATTGCGGGGGAACTATACTGCCAGCCATTGTGGGGGAACTATACTGCCAGCTATTGTGGGGGGACTATACTGCCAACCATTGTGGGGGAACTATACTGACAACCATTGTGGAGGGGGGGGGGGAGCTGCCTACCATTGTGGGGGAACTATACTGCCAACTATTGTGGGGGGGGGGAGCTGCCAGTGCCTACCATTGTGGGGGAACTATACTGCCAACTATTGTGGGGAGACTATACTGCCTACCATTGTGGGGGAACTATACTGCCAACTATTGTGGGGGAACTATACTGCCAACCATTGTGGGGGGGAGGGGGGAGGAGCTGCCTACCATTGTGGGGGAACTATACTGTCTACCATTGTGGGGGAACTATACTGCCAACCATTGTGGGGGAACTATACTGCCAACCATTGTGGGGGAACTATACTGCCAACCATTGTGGGGGAACTATACTGCCAACCATTGTAGGGGAACTAAAATGCCAACCATTGTGGAGGGGGGGGGGGAGCTGCCTACCATTGTGGGGGAACTATACTGCCAACTATTTTGGGGGAACTATACTGCCAACCATTGTGGGGGGAGGGGGGAGGAGCTGCCTACCATTGTGGGGGAACTGTACTGTCTACCATTGTGGGGGAACTATACTGCCAACCATTGTGGGGAACTATACTGCCAACCATTGTGGGGGAACTATACTGCCAACTATTGTGGGGGAACTATACTGCCAACCATTGTGGGGGAACTATACTGCTAACTATTGTGGGGGAACTATACTGATATAAAATATTTTACTACAGTATTTGGTTCAGAATCTTTTTTTTCTAGATTTTCCTCCTTTAAAATTGGGTGCGTCTTATATGCCGGAGCGTCTTATATGGCGAAAAATACGGTACATTGTTTTATATATTAAAAAATGGGAAATTGGGGGTGATTCAAACTTTTATTAGTGGAGGGGCTTATTCACATTTATTCACTTTTTTTACACTCTTTATTTTCTTTTTTTAGCCCCCATAGGGGGCTATACCATGCAATCTTTTTATTGCATAAACTGTTCAATGCTATGCCATAGCATAGCATTGATCAGTGTTATCAGTGCACTGCTGCTCCAGCCTGTAGCAGGCTAGGACCAATAGAATACCGATCGGATGACGAAGAGACAGGTAAGGACCCTCCCGTCGTCCTCCAAGCTGATCAGGACATCACAATTTCGTCACGATAGTCCCAATCAGCTCCGCTGAGCTGCTGGGATGCTTTCAGTTTCATGTTAGATGCCACAATCAACTTTGATTGCGGTGTCTAAAGGGGTAATTCCGGGCATTGACCCGATTGGTGATGCCCGGCATTAATCCTGGGTCCTGGCTGCTGATATAGCAGTCGGGACCCACTGGGTTTAAAGCGTTCTCCGATTTACGCCGGTAACGGGACCAGGGTGTACATATACGCCCTGAGTCCTTAAGCGGTTAACGGAACACGACAGAGGAGGGCACTACTGTTGAAAGCAAATTTTGAAAGCAAATCATAAAAAAAAAAAAAAAAATTGCCATAAAGCATATAGACTAGCCATACAGCTTCTGGGAGAATGTCCTTTGGACAGATGAGACAAAACTGAAGATTTTTGGCTGGCCACATTAGCTCTGTATTTGCAGAAGCATACTAAGAAAAGAACACTACCTACTGCGAGGCATGGAGGAGGCTTGGTTAAGTTTCTGGGGCTGCTTTGCTGCATCTGGTACAGGTGTCATGAATTATTTGTACAGGGTACGCTGAAATTTCAAGACTAGCAAAGCATTCCAGAGAGAAATGTGCTGCCCAGTGTCAGGAAGCTTGGTCATAGGTCCTTCAGCAGCATTATGATCAAAACACACAGCTAAAAACACCCAAGAATGGCTAAACATTGGACTATTCTGAAGCGGCTTTTTATGAGCCCTGGATTGGGCATGTATAAATTCGCAGTTCTGGATTCTTTCTCACCCACTTATGCCAAATGGACACCAGCTGAAGAATGAAAAAAATTAGATTGTTGTTTGGTGCCATTGCAAAAGTCTTAAAGAGGTACTCCGGCGCTTAGACATCTTATCCCCTATCCAAAGGATAGGGGATAAGACGCCCGATCGCGGGGGTCCCGACACTGGGGACCCCCGCAAACCATTTAAAATCAGTCCCCAGAGCGTGTTCGCTCCGGGTCTGATTACTGTCGATCCCGGGGCCGGAGCGTTGTGACGTCAAGACTCTGCCCTGTGTGACGTCACGCTCCGCCCCCCTCAATGCAAGCCTATGGGAGGGGGTGTGACAGACCCGGAGCGAACACGGATAGCGAACGGATAGCAAACACGGATAGGGAATAAGGGGATAAGATGTCTAAGCGCCGGAGTACCCCTTTAAGGTTTAATGGTAGCCATACCAGCCTTTAAATAGTTGTCCCATGCCAGCATTGTGGTGCTTTGCTCTAGCTGGGATAAAAATGGATAAAAAAAAAAAACACATAGACATCTGCTCAGTCCTTCGCTATGATAGTCCCAATGGTCCATGGCCCTGGACAAGCTGCATTTCCTGCTTTCATATCAACATGCAGGAAGGCTTATTTTATTATATTCCGTCCCATGACGGTGACGCACCTCAACCAGTGATAGGCGTAGCAGTCTTTCTGAACAACAGTACAAAAGCAGAAAACACTGCTCAACTGAGGCTTGGAACCAATGCAATGGATATAGCTGCTGGAGCATAACACTTTTTTTAAAATATTTTTCATGCTAGCCAGTGCCCGAGTTTAACAGGTGTGATGTGGACAACCCTCAGGACTTCTGGGTCCACTGAAAACCACATTAAAAGGGTACTCCAGCGCTTAGACATCTTATCCCTGATTGCGGGGGTCCCGCCGCTGGGGACCCCCATGATCTTGCACGCCGCACCCCGTTTATAATCAGTCCCCGGAGCATGTTCGCTCCGGGTCTGATTACTGTCGAAGCATTGTGAGGTCAAGGCTCCGCCCCGTGTGATGTCACGCTCCGCCCCCTCAATGCAAGCCTATGGGAGGGGGCGTGTCACGCCCCCTCCCATAGGCTTGCATTGAGGGGCGGAGCGTGACGTCACACGGGGGCAGAGGCGTGACATCACACGCCGCCGGCCCTGTGGTCGCTGGTAATCAGACCCGGAGCGAACATGCTCCGAGGACTGATTATAAACGGGGTGCGGCGTGCAAGATCACGGGGGTCCCCAGCGGCGGGACCCCCGTGATCAGGCATCTTATCCCCTATCCTTTGGATAGGAGATAAGATGTCTAAGCGCCGGAGTACCTCTTTAAGTGCTGTCTGATCTTTACGATGTTAAATTATAAGGACTAGTCAACAAATCAGATATCGTATAATGAACCAAATGAAGTGAATAAGGTTTGAAAAAAGTATCTAATACATTCATTGTATGTGGTCAGTCCAGTCCTACTCTGTTTTGTGAAACCTTGTTATCTGTTATTATCTCGACAGCTAACCAAATTATACTTCCTACGCCAACATAAGCACTTTACTGTACATATTAAACTAATATACATCTACTAATATTATCACATTACTATCACAACCCACACTCTAAAAGGATACTTATGTCTGGAAAACGAAAGCTTGCATTTATTAACAGTGTCCACACTAATTGTCTAAGCTAATCAATACAGTATCTTAATTTTTAATCACCCCTCCATAGTAGATGGTATTCCCGCTCTATGACATCGAGAACTTCAATTACACTTCTGGGTTACATAAATAAGAATATTAGCTTACACAGAATTTATCTAAATATTTCCAACACAATGAGCGCTAATTACATCCTGGTAATACAATGACACGCCGAGATTAATGCTTGATTGATTCGTTGAGGGATGATATCGAGAGGGGGAGTCGTAGATGTATTTTATTATTATTTATTTTTATTTTGATGGACCTAAATTATAACTCGCAATGGATTTGCTAGACAGATGCACAAAGTTTGTACTGATGGAAGAAGGAGCGGCACTCCACGGTGCCAAATGCAAAAGCACTGTAACTTGATGGGTGAATAAAGTCAAGCTATTATTTGTTACCCTGGAGTGCCACTCCTTCTATTGGATATGAAGTTCATGGGGCATTGAGTCCTGCCCCCAGCAGCAGAGATCCCACTTGGACCTGAAGTCCTGTACACAGTACGGGTCCTTTCCCAGACATCCTACTCAAGTTTGTACTAATGGTGTGTCTTAGAAAACACGCTTGTGTCAGTAGAAAGCTTCTGAAGATGTGGAGACAACCTCGAGTTTCAGAAGGGTCCCTAGTTGTGAGGATGTACTTACTAGGTTCCTAGTCCCCTCCACAAAGTAGATACCCCACTTGTGCCCATTCACAATAGTTTTCCCCCCTTTAAACCCAAAAACTAATATTTACCTCTCCCTCAACGCTCCCACGCAGGGCACATGGTGTCCTTTATGTAAGCGATACCTTGCTGCCTGTGCCAGAAAGAGAAATTCTAGGCGGTCAACATCACTAGTAGGCCGAAGGCATCAAACCACCTATGGCCTACAAAAGCAAATGACTCCTCTCCCTTGTAATTACTGTTATGTTGCGTTTAGTGCAGCATTGTGGGTATCCTAGATCTTCTTCCCCTGTCTAAGTTATCAGGGAAGAAGATCTAGGGTACTCACACTGCCACGCTCAGCGCAGCCTAACAGTTCCTGCAGGGGAACGCTGACCCTAGTGTGATGTAGCTTAGGGGCCCGGTTCCAACTGTGACCTCTGCATCTCTTATTGCTATGCCACTGGTTTCAGGAGAATTCTGACTCCTTGAAGTACTGTACCAGGCAGCAAGGATATCACCATATCAGAGCAGGATTTTCGTATTTTAGAATAAATAATGTAAATGCTTTTAAGGAATCAACTCCCCCTTCTAACTTTAAGTGTTTCATTAAGACGAATACTGTCAATATTGCCATTACAGATGTGAGGAGGGCCCCTGTTCTAACAGGGTGTCCTAAGTCAGAGAGCTGCTAACAAGGAACAGCTTATGATCCAACCAAAAAAGACCCAAAACCGTGGCACTGAAACCTATAGCCCTCACAACCACAAGATGGAGATACTCACTTCAGGCAGGAAACCAGATACAACCATACGCGGCAGTGCTAGGACAATAAACAGGAATCAATGATATGCAAATTGTAGAAAAGGACAGGCGTCCTGCACTCACCGCGACAGATCTGGTTATTCAGCTCCCATCTCGGGCCGCTCCTCCGGTAGGGAAATCAGGACAGCGTGGGGCACTCAGAGGCGACTGCTGGTGGTTTCACGCATATGAATGCGCTTCGTCCGACCTCCAACCTTCGTCCGGCCGAAGCACATTCATATGCGTGAAACTGCCGGCAGTTGCCTCTGAGCGCCCCACGCTGTCCTGATTTCCCTACCGGAGGAGCAGCCCGAGATGGGAACTGAACAACCAGACCTTACGCGGTGAGTGCAGGACGCCTGTCCTTTTCTACAATTTGCATATCAAGGAACAGCTTATGCTCTAGCATAGCAAGTCATTCAGTCGTTTGAATTGCTGACGTGATTCTACACTTAGGAAATGCATGGCTGCCACAGCTTCCCACATTCTGAAAGGGACTGTCTTCATAAGATGGCCCCATTAAATGTGACTTTTTTAAACAAAGAGTTGTGACCTGTGTTTCCAGTTTTACAGTGCCCCATGTGGCCTGGCATGGTATTGCCAGTATTAAAAGTTTATTTAAAAGTAGAAATAATAGTGAACACAATTTTTAAGTAAATGTTCACCTTTACTCCAAACAATGTGTAGGTCCTCCAATCTGCGGTGAATTGGTCAGTGCTCTATTTTTCTGGTACAGACCTTAGAAACTTACTGCACCTCCATTGACACTAATAATAAAACAGTATGCAGCAAGCTTTTCTCTTCCCTCTTGTAGTGGTGGAAGTCAATAAAAACTTTGTAATTTTCATCTCAATGGCATTTTAAACCCTGTTTCTAAAAAAAACGACCCTCTAACCATTATACACACATGCATTAACTAGTCCAAATGTTTTTTCTCATTCAGTCCAGTTCTTTTTTAGTTATTCAAATAATATTTGCATCTTTATTTTGTGAGGAATGGCAATTTATTTTAATGACATTTTTACAGTAACATTTTTATTTTTCAAGGGAAATTAAGGGCAGATATAAAAGGGTCTGTTGTTGACTTTTAAACATTTTTGTATACAACAAAAGTCAATTAAAATATACAACAATAGTCAACTTAAATTTGTGTTTTACTTTCTTTTACTTAAATTGGTGGCAAAGCAATAGTTGAAGTTGGTGCTAGCACTAGTATTCTTTGTTTTGATAATTTTTTGTTGCTTTTTTATTATGTGTATCTTCTAAATTACCCTTTACACCCCATACGGTTATTAGAGACCTTTTAGCACTATGTTATCTTTATTTTTTTATTTCTTGATTATCACTGATTTCACATAAATACAACCTCCTTAGACAGACTGCTGATTGAGTCCCAACAATTCCCTCAGCTTACCATCAATCATGTGATCAGTACTGCAGCAGTAAGCGGCACAATAACCTCGTATACTCTTTACTTAAATGGGCACTGTCATTAACCCTTTGGGGACCGAGCCCATTTTGACCCTAAGGACCAGAGCATTCTTTGCACATCTGACCACTGTCACTTTAAGAATTAGTAACTCTGGGATGCTTGTACTTATGAATTTGATTCAGAGACTGTTTATTCATGACATATTCTACTTTATGTTAGTGGTAAATTTCCGTCGACATTTGCATCATTTCTTGGGGAAAAATTCCAAAGTTTCATGAAAATTTTGAAAATTTAGCATTTTTCTAACTTTGAAGCTCTCTGCTTGTAAGGAAAATAGACATTCCAAATAAATTATGGATTGATTCACATATACAATTTGTCTACTTTATGTTGACATCATAAAGTTGACATGTTTTTACTTTTTAACCCCTTAAGGACACATGACGTACTGGAACGTCATGTGTCCACTCCCGATCTATAACGCGGGGCCACGGCGTGGCCCCGCGTCATAGCGGTTCGGGCCCGGCCTCTAACAACGGCCGGGACCCGTGGCTAATAGCGCGCGGCATTGATCGCTGTGCCGCGCGCTATTAACCCTTTAGACGCGGCGTTCAAAGTTGAACGCCGCGTCTAAAGTGAAACCGAAAGCATGCCGGCTAGCTCAGTGGGCTGTTCGGGATAGCCGCGGTGAAATCGCGGCATCCCGAACAGCTGACAGGACAGCGGGAGGGCCCCTACCTGCCTCCTCGCTGTCCGATCGCCGAATGACAGCTCAGTGCCTGAGATCCAGGCATGAGCAGTCATGCGGCAGAATCATCGATCACCGGTTTCTTATGAGAAACCAGTGATCAGTATAAGAGATCAGTGTTTGCAGTGTTATAGGTCCCTATGGGACCTATAACACTGCAAAAAAAAAGTGCAAAAAAAAAGTGAATAAACATCATTTAACCCCTTCCCTATTAAAAGTTTGAATCACCCCCCTTTTCCCATAAAAGAAAAAACACAGTGTAAATAAAAATAAAAATAAACATAAATGGTATCGCTGCGTGCGGAAATGTCCGAATTATAAAAATATATCGTTAATTAAACCGCACGGTCAATGGCGTGCGCGCAAAAAAATTCCAAAGTCCAAAATAGTGCATTTTTGGTCACTTTTTATATCATGAAAAAATGAATAAAAAGCGATCAATAAGTCCTATCAATGCAAAAATGGTACCGTTAAAAACTTCAGATCACGGCGCAAAAAATGAGCCCTCATACCGCCCCATACACGGAAAAATAAAAAAGTTATAGGGGTCAGAAAATGACAATTTTAAACGTATTAATTTTCCTGCATGTAGTTATGATTTTTTCCAGAAGTCCGACAAAATCAAACCTATATAAGTAGGGTATCATTTTAATCGTATGGACCTACAGAATACATATCAGGTGTCATTTTTACCGAAAAATGTACTACGTAGAAACGGAAGCCCCCAAAAGTTACAAAACAGCGTTTTTTTTAAAATTTTGTCGCACAATGATTTTTTTTCCCGCTTCACCATAGATTTTTGGGCAAAATGACTGACGTCATTACAAAGTAGAATTGGTGGCGCAAAAAATAAGCCATCATATGGATTTTTAGGTGTAAATTTGAAAGAGTTATGATTTTTTAAAGGCAAGGAGCAAAAAACGAAAATGCAAAAACGGAAAAACCTCCGGTCCTTAAGGGGTTAAAGACATCAGAGGGCTTCAAAGTTCAGCAGCAATTTTCCAATCTTTCAAGTAAATTTCAAAATTAGAATTTTTCATGGACCAGTTCAGTTTTGAAGTGAATTTAAGGGTCTTTATGTTAGAAATGCCAGATAATGGACCCCATTATTAAAACTGCACCCCTCAAAGTATTCAAAATGACATTCAGAAAGTTGTTAACCCTTTAGGTGTTTCACAGGAATAGCAGCAAAATGGAAGTGTAAATTCAAAATCTTCATTTTTTACACTAACTTGTTCTTGTAGACCCATATTTTTTATTTTTACAAGGGGTAAAAGGAGAAAAAGCCCCCAAAATTTGTAACCCAATTTCTCTCGAGTAAGGAAATACATCAGAAATATATTCGCTTATTTTTCGCATATGTGCATATTGGCATATGTGAATATTCGTATATGTGAATATTGCATATTACTTCTTTTCACTTGTGGGCCAATTAGAATGATGCAAATACACTTGTCAGAGGTTATCAACAACATCCCTAGCAACCAATAATAAAGTTGCCCACCCCCTCACTGTTTTCTTCCTCAAATACGTGAATATTCACATATGCGAATATAATGAAACCGCGAAATTCACGAATATAGGATGAATATTCGTCTATATATTCGCGAAATATCGCGAATTCGAATATGGGCAATGCCGCTCATCACTACTATTTGGGAAACTACACCTCTCAAGGAACGTAACAAGTGGTACAGTGAGCCTTAACACCCCACAGGTGTTTGACAAATTTTCAATAAATAGTACAAAAAAGAAAGTGGCAACAGCACTCTTGGTCAAAAAATGGAGGCTCTTAGCGCATTTTTTGATCAAAATGTGTCCCCCCCATCCACCACGCAGAGGGGGCCTCATATCAGACGGGGCCCTAACATGATAACTCACCTCTGCTGTGCATATAGCCTCTGACTGTGTGACATGTTGGATCAGCCATTGACTAAACCACCTCCAGTCTGAGAGGGGTGGGGTGCACGGCTAAAGAGGTGCCACACCCCCAACTTACAAAGTAAAAACAAAAGGAAAAATTTACTTTGTAAGTTGGGGGGTGTGGCACCTCTTTAGCTGTGCATCCCACCCCTCTCAGACTGGAGGTGGTTTAGTCAATGGCTGATCCAACATGTCACACAGTCAGAGGCTATATGCACAGCAGAGGTGAGTTATCATGTTAGGGTCCCATCCGATATGAGGCCACCTCCACGTAGTGGATAAGGGGGACACATTTTTTGACCAAGAGTGCTGTTGCAACTTTCTTTTTTGTACCTTTTGTATTTGGCACAGCAGAGGACACCTGTGTATTAGGTTGTGGTGCTGGCTATTTTTCCTTTTCTTTTTAAATTTTCAATAAAGTTGAAAGAAGCTCATAAGTACTGGAAGGATTAAGATTTTTAAATAGAAGCAATTTACAAATCTGTTTAACTTTCTGGCACCAGTTGATTAAAAAAAAAAAATGTTTTCCCGCGGAGTACCCGTTTAAGAAAATAATCACAGCAAAAGTTTATATTTATTGAGACTAAAACGGTAAAATGGGATCCAATGTCTTCGCAGTTGTCACAGTCGACGTCTAATGATAAGTATATATTCCACATCTGTAGCATACAGGCAATAATCGATGACATGCAAAGAAATGAAGGCTTTCTATGTGTATGTTTGTTAGAAACGATTGTGTGGTTTGAGGCTAAGTGATTTCTATCTCAGCCAATATTTATATTATGAATCTCGAAATGAGAAATTTGTAGAAACAGAAGGACAGATCTTTAGTGGAAGCTGAGCTTTAAGGCACTTGGCCGCACAACACTTCCTGTAGGTTTTCCTGGACCCAAGACTATGTAACGTTGCCTGCAGTCTTTTCAGCCGACATTTCAGAGCAGTTTGTAAATCAATGGATTGAACCTTACGTGAGTTTTCTAGAGGCGAGAATGGAAAAAAGGCTTTTTAGAGGCAGATTTTTAAGGTATAAAAGAACACTTTGTGACTTTCAAGCTTGCAAATGTTTATTTAAAAGTTTCAAATAGATTAAAAGATTTTTATCCTTGTTAAAAAAAATACTAAAAAGATTTTTTTTTTTTAATATTTTTTACTAAATTCTAAAAATGGTCTGAATGGAATGTCAATTATACAGATACAGTGGTCCCTAAACATACCATGGTAATCCGTTCCAAATGGACCATCGTTTGTTGAAACCATTGCATGTTGAGGGATCCGTGCAATGTAAAGTATAGGATAGTGGTCTACAACCTGCGGACCTCCAGATGTTGCAAAACTACAACACTCAGCATGCCCGGACAGCCGTTGGCTGTCCGGGCATGCTGGGAGTTGTAGTTTTGCAACATCTGGAGGTCGGCAGGTTGAAGACCACTGTTAGACAAAGTTGTACTCACCTGTCCCCGCCGCTCCGGACCGTCACCGCTGCCCGGGATGCCGCCGCGTCCCCGACACTCCGGAAAGGCCTCTGCTTCCCCGGCATCCTTGCTCTCCGTCGCCGCCATCATGTCGCTACGCACGCCGCTCCTATTGGATGAAGGGACGGCGTGCGCAGAGACGTGATGACGTCGATGGAGAGCGCCGACGATGCAGGGTATCCCGAAGAGGACGCGCCGGAGCCCCGAGGACAGGTAAGTGATCGTCAGCGGACCACGCGGGGCACCGTAAACGGCTATCCGGTGGCAGCTGAAGCAGTCAGCGCTGTCAGATAGCCGTTTATGTGATGGCCCCGACATACAAAAGCATCGTATGTTGATGCTGCCTTGAACATGCGATGGCCTATGAGAGACCATCGTATGTTGAAGTGGTCGTATGTCGGGACCATCGTAGGTCGAGGGGTCACTGTATATCATTTTTAGAACTCATCTTGGAATATCTTTGAACTGTTTATCCAGCTGGCATGGCTTGGTTATACAATGTTTGGTCTGCAAAGACCAAATGGCAGAGCTGATTTGGCCACCATCTAAACCACCATTTTCGTATCATCTAAACTCCAGTGAAGTGTTCCCCCAGTTGTTTATAAGGTGCCTGATCTGCCACGATCCAAGTGGCCTCAGCTGTCACGTGCAGCACTACTGACATCACCACTCAGTAATAAAAGCCTTGATGCCGGTAGTAAGGCATGTGACCGCTAACCGGCAAAGATAGACTGGACCTCCCCAAGAAGCTCTGGTGCTGGATCACTGCGGGATTGGACGGGTGAGTAAGTGTTTTGTTATTTATTGACATTTAAAACCAACAGTACGTATCGGGAACTCAACTACTCAGGAATTTGGTAGGAATTGAGGTTGACAGGACACTGATGCATGCTACTCTCTTGTTGTTTTTTTTTTTTTATGCTTTTCATCTTTCCCAGTCTTTTTAGGACCAACTTGAATCACCGGTTGTAGTTTATATAGAGTTAGGGTCCTTAAAATTGTGATATGTTTCCACTATGCTGATATTTCCTCATTTCTCAATGTCTGCCAGTGCAGTATATGTTTCCAGTCCATACTTGTTTCACTATTATTCCTTGTCACTGTGAAGAGGTTTATGGATTTTACTGTTATGATCTAGTGACATTGGAGCATACTTGTTTCTGCCCTCGCGTGACTGACAAGAGACTCGCTGAAGATGCAATTATGGAATTGCCTATTATCAATACTAGGACATCAGGTATAGAAGCTCTATTGATTTTCTTTAATAATTTAAATCAAGTCCTCAGTGGACCGACCAACAAATGTAATTTTCCTTAGAAGGACAGAATCGTGCCTAACTTTAGCTTGGAAATCTCAGTTCCATTCTACTTCTGTGCACGGGGTTTAGGTGCCAAAACTGATGTCCACAGAAGATGCCACTTTTTAGACACGACAGATTACTCCTAAGGGGGTGTGGGGTGGGGGGGGGGGGGAACCCAAGCTGCAGATGACAAACCTGAGTATGAGTATTACTGATGCTAAAATACCCATGTCTGGGAAAAGGTAATCTGGTATGATGATTATTTACATGTATGGTAGTAAAATACAGAAGACGTTATAATAGTATCAGGTTCATTGAAAACCACGGGATTCACTGCTTGCTTTCCCGTCTTGTAACTCTGCAGAAATGTGTTTGCAATTTATTCATAATTAGTAAAACACTAAAAACACACAACACTGCAGTACTTCTCCTGCATAATAACAGTCACAGTACTGCAAGTATAGAAATATATCTACTCATTTATTTGTATGGGTGTCTTACAGTGTTCTCTGTAATGCTAGTATACAGTAGTTTGCTTAGGGTTGGAGTAAGTCATTTATTTGCCACTCTTCAAATGTAACACAAGGCCCATTAGTAGTGGCCCTGAGACACCTATAGATAATAGTGGTGATACCTGTCTATTATTTGCTTAAGTCCTAAATTTACACTTTACAATAAAAGAATAAAAGCTTGCACTATAGAGGCCGGAAGAAGCACACACCTACTGTGCGAAAACGGCTGTTTGCCTCTGAGCACCCCCCCCGCATCAATAAAGTCTCCCCGTCGCAACGGACTGACCGTATGAAAAAGTCTACAGGAGTGGTGAGTGCAAGCTTTTATTCTTTTATTGTATTATGCATTTTTGCTTCGGCTATTGAGCTTAGCACCCCACGGTAGCACTCTTTTTCATTGGACTGGCAGCTGTCCTGTTCATTTGGTGATTAGCATTTTCCCTGGCTATATATATTTGGAGCAGTCTGATTGTGTCCTCTGAATTTGTCTTCGTTATCAGTTCCTAAATTTACACTGTTTTTCATAGCTATAGAGGTTGTAGAGGGGACCAAACCCGAAACCAGGGGGCACATGCCTTCCAGCACCATGGCTATTAATGGAGGTTTTGTAGCTAAGGCTTGGGCCCATCCTGAAAGCCAAGTGGGCCCATGCTCTCCCATAGCTATTAATTGAGTTAGTGTAGCTGAATCTAGGACCAAGTACAAAGTCAGGGGTCCCATGTCTTCCCTGCACCATGGTTATCATTGGAATTAGTGTAGCTGAAGCCGGGACCAAGTCTGAAGCCAGGGGTCCCATGTCCTCCCTGCACTACAGTTATCAATGGAGTTAGTATAGCTGAAGCTGCTACCAAGCCCAAAGCCAGGGGTCCCATGTCCTCCCTGCACTATAGTTATCAATGGAGTTAGTATAGCTGAATATGGGACCAAGCCCAAAGCCAGGGGTCCCATGTCCTCCCTGCACTATAGTTATCAATGGAGTTAGTATAGCTGAATATGGGACCAAGCCCAAAGCCAGGGGTCCCATGTCCTCCATGAACTATAGTTATCAATGAAGTTAGTGTAGCTGAAGCTGTGACCAAGTCTAAAGTCAGGGGGAACATGCCTTCCTGCACCATGGCTATTAATGGAGTTTGTGTAGCTAAGGCTTGGACCCAGCCCAAAAGCCAAGTGGGCCCATGCTCTCCCATAGCTATTAATTGAGTTAGTGTAGCTGAATCTGGGACCAAGCCCAAAGTCAGGGGTCCCATGTCTTCCCTGCACCATGGTTATCATTGGAATTAGTGTAGCTGAAGTCAGGACCAAGTCTGAAGCCAGGGGTCCCATGTCCTCCCTGCACTATAGTTATCAATGGAGTTAGTATAATTGAAACTGCGACCAAGCCCAAAGCCAGGGGTCCCATGTCCACCCTGAACTATAGTTATCAATGGAGTTAGTATAGCTGAAGCTACGACCAAGCCCAAAGCCAGGGGTCCCATGTCCTCCCTGAACTATAGTTTTTTTTTTCTTTTTAAAGCCAAGGAATATGCTTTCGATTCACCCAAAGTGCAAGAAAAAGTGCAAACGTGTTACACTAAAAAAACGTGCACAAAGGATGCGGTCTATCGCAAGCCCTTCTCCGATAGGAGAGAGGCCCCCCAACAAACCTTACCCTTCGCCTCCGGACCAAAAGGTACCTGCGAGGTTCCAGGTTCGATGTCCCTTTTCGCCGAAGCTACTAGGGGACCACAAAAGCTCCCGGCATCCCCCTTGGCGTTTGCCAAGGTATCTGCCCGCAGAGCCGATTACGGTAGGTACCCTGCCAAAGCAGGAGTACCCGGGGTGTTTGCAGGGAGGTGCGGAGCCTAATGGCCACACACACCTCCCCTAGACCGCCAGGAGGGACACCCAGAAGGGCTACCGCATCCTGACAAATCCTGTGAACACACAACACGCAAAAAGTGACACAGTGAGACAAAAAAGAAATAAATAAGTGAATGTGTGCAGATATACTGCCCGGACATCCGGCCGGATCTATAAAAATTTCTCTGATCCTAGCCAGAAGGCCGGGAATCAAGAGGTGAGTGCCACAAGGTGAAGAGATTATGGTGCCCGTGCTTCAACTCAGTGAGTCTATCCTCCCAGTGAGTTTCGGCACCTCGGGGTCACCACTCCCCGAGGCATAAAAGTACCTCGGCTCTAGACCCTCTCAGCCTCATGGCGAGACCCGGAGGGAACAGGTCACATCGGGGCAACCGTCGAGCTGATTCCTCAGAACCAGCCCCGGAAAGCCCTGGTACACCTGCATCCTCCATGTAGCACCCATCCCCACCAGCATGAAAACTGATAAGAACAGATACAACATTTGATCTTAGCCAAAAGGCCGAGAAGCGTTAAACCTGCTGCTACCCTTAAGGTAGTGCCCGGGGAGCTGATTCTACCTGTTCTGCTATCCCGGTGCTTACTTCTGCCCCCTGCCTTGTCTCGCAACTATACCTTCTGAGAAGAAAGTGGGGGGGGGTCTCCGCCACAACCATCGTGTGCGGGGGGAAACCACACCTTCACCTGATGTCCAATAACTTCCCAACTTTTCTGTAACATTGGTAACATCATGCAAGATGGTGGTCATCGAATGCAGACGTTGTTTCACCCACATGCAATGATTGTGACAGGCAAGAAGGTGTAGTCCTGAGACGAGGCAAGGGGGAAGAAGTAAGCACCTGGTAGGAGAACAGGTAGAAACTTATCTGCTCCCTTAACAACTCTTTTAACCACCACTAGTAAGGTGAGGTGCACAGTGGCATTGCTAGGGTTGGTGTCACCTGGTGTGGTGGAAAAGGGTGTCACCCCCGAACCGTCTCCCCCCTGCTCAAGTATTTTTTTAGCCAGTTGTCATGGACGCCAGTGGTGTAGAACGTTGAAGAATTTTTTTTCCAGTATAATAATCAAATATACCAATTGCCACAGAATGGGACAATGCTAGAGAAGGTTTTAACATTTAAAACTACAGCTCCCAGTATGACCTCTAAGGGGATGTTGTTGTTTTACACATCATTACTGCAGAACTTACAAGTGACTAAATCTCTGATGGGACAAAGTGAGAATACAGAATGATATCAGTGACTCTATAGTCTTTTCTTATCTAATTCAGCTGGTACACACCACCATTACTTGTTCCAGCTAAACCTTCCCTTTGCAGAAGTTGACGGCCAGATGGCACTGGCTTCTCACTATGTCAATTCTGATCCTCTATACTGACACACAGTACCCTCTGAATATAATACTGACACACTGTACGTTCTAAATATAATACTACCACAAACTGCACTCTCTGAATATAAACCTGCCACACACTGTACCCTTAAAATATAATACTACCACCCACTGCACTCTCTGAATATAAACCTGCCGCACACTGCACCCTCTGAATATAAGCCTGCCACACACTGCACCCTCTAAATATAATACTACCACACACTGTACCCTCTGAATATACTACCACACACTGCGCCCTTTCAATATAATACTACCACCCACTGCACTCTCTGAATATAAACCTGCCACACACTGCACCCTCTGAATATAATACTACCACACACTGTACCCTCTGAATATACTACCACACACTGCACTCTCTGAATATACTACCACACACTGCGCCCTTTTGTAACCTTGTTTTACAGTGCAACCTCTGAATACAATACCACAACATATTGTGGCCCATAAAAACCATACCACCCCAGAATTTCCTTATAATATACACCATACCTCTGATATTCAAAACACTCTGTGCCCCTCATATATAGTAATAAAGCCCCATCCTGTGCTCCCACATATTAATAATGCCCCCTGTCCTGTGCCCTCATATATAAAATATAATAATGCCCTCTGTCCTGTGCCCTCCACATAATAATAATTCCCCTTGTCCTGTGCCCCATCCTTTTCCCCTACATAATCACAATGCCCCCTTTCCTGTGCCCTCATATATAAAATATAATAATACCCCCTGTTCTTTGCCCCTCACATATTAGTCCTCCGTTCTGTGCCCCTCACATATAATGCCCCAGTTCTGTGCCCCTCACATATAATGCCCCGTTCTGTGCCCCTCACATATAATGCCCCCGTTCTGTGACCCTCACATATAATTCCCCCCTTCATTGCCTCTCACATATATTGCCCCCATTCTGTGCCTCTCACATATAATGCACCCGTTCTGTGACCCTCACATATAATTCCCCCTTCATTGCCTCTCACATATAATGCCCCCGTTCTGTGACCCTCACATATAATGCCCCCTTCATTGCCTCTCTCATATCATGCCCATGTTCTGTGCCCCTCACATATAATGCCCCCCGTTCTGTGCCCCTCACATATAATGCCCCCATTCTGTGCCCCTCACATATAATGCCCCCCATTCTGTGACCCTTACATATCATGCCCATGTTCTGTGCCCCTCACATATAATGCCCCCATTCTGTGACCCTTACATATCATGCCCCCGTTCTGTGACCCTCACATATAATTCCCCCCTTCATTGCCTGTCACATATCATGCCCATGTTCTATGCCCCTCAAACATACTGCCCCCGTTCTGTGCCCCTAACATATGCAGCGCGTGAGCCATGTCGACGGGATCTCCGGGCAGACGCGATGACGTCACATCCGGAGATCGCGTCCCTGTGGCTCACACACTTCAAGCATGAAGTGCTTGGAGCATGTGAGAGTGAATGGTGGAGTGACGCTACTGGATATGCATTCCATTATCAGCTCAGCTTTGCCCTGTGTCTGCAAGAAAGGCAATGCATTTCTATGGGGGTATTCTTTGGTATCTTTTGCTCCTGACCAGACTTGGAACATGGGTGTAGCTTGGTGACATCACCCCTGCTGTTTCCTATCAGCGGGACCCAGCAGAGAACAGCAGTAGTGACGTCAAGGAGCTCCGACCATGCTCCAAGTTGGGTCCGGAGTGGAAGATACCAAAGAGGATAACTGGATAACCACAAGACGGAACGGGACCAGGTAAGTATCATTGTCATCAGTGTCACCTGCACTACCTGTCTGATGAGAGATTTCCTTTAAGCTATGCCTCATTTACTCTTCTATAACCAATAGCCATGACCAACACCCTAGTTGAATACTTTACACCTCTTTGTTACCAATGTGCTGTATATTTTAGCTAGGCGGATGCATAGTGCATAGTCATGCTGCACTGGTCACAGACAGATACCAACACTTTGACTGTGGAATATAACTATGCGCCCAGTTACATCCCATTGTGTCTCTCTATCATAGCTTTAAAAACTACATAGAGAATATATTTTTTCTAAACAGATTCATATTTTTTATGATGTGTTGTTTATTACAGCTGACGCGTTTTACGGCTTAGTACACATTACGCTCTGACTCACAGTACAGTCCCCTATCTCCAGTATAGTTCTACTCACACATACCAGGGCCAATTTCTTCTATTCTGCAGCACACAAAACCTTCCGCCTCTGGTTGTCTCATTATATGCTCAGTTCTGAGAATCTACATAACTGCAAGTACAGTGATCCCTCAACTTACAATGGCCTCAACATACAATAGTTTCAACATACAATGGTTTTTCTGGACCATCGTAACTTGAAACCAGAATCAACATACAATGTACAGACAGTCCAGATCTGTGAAACATGTCACAACCGGAGGAACTGACCAATCAGAATGGGCATTTTACTGGCAAATCACCTCTATTACTGAAGTGTCTGCACTGACTGGCTGTCTGGTAGCGCCCCCTACAGTACAGGGAGGTAGTTGACTGGCTGTCTGGTAGCGCCCCCTACAGTACAGGGAGGTAGAACATGTTCTGTACTACTCCTTACCTGTGCCAGGGTTAGCTGCTCTTTTGGACACCAAGTAAGGGCGGCTCCATTTGGGACACTGTGTACTGTATAGGACCCTGAAGAAGCTCCTGTCCTCTACATAAACTATTGTTTCCAAACCAGGGTGCCTCCAGTTGTTGCAAAACTACAACTCCCAGCATGCCCGGACAGCCAACGGCTGTCCGTGCATGCTGGAAGTTGTAGTTTTGCAACAGCTGGAGGCCCCCTGGTTGGGAAACACTGACCTAAACAGTGATTACAGCTCCCAGCAGATCTTTCTTACTTTTATATATAAGGATTTGCTTTATCTATATTAGTTATCTACTTATTTTTCTTTAATCCTCACCTTTTCCTATTTTTGGATGACATTTTGGTGGCTTCAGAACCAATTACCAGGTTTCCATAGAGTTATGGTCTCAACATACAATGGTTTCAACATAAAATGGTCGTCCTGGAACCGATTAAAGGGGTATTCCAGGCAAAACCATTTTTTTTTTATATATATATCAACTGGCTCCGGAAAGTTAAACAGATTTGTAAATGACTTCTATTAAAAAATCTTAATCCTTTCAATAATTATTGGCTTCTGAAGTTTTCTGTCTAACTTCTCAATGATGATGTCACGTCCCGGGAGCTGTGCATGATGGGAGAATATCCCCATAGGAACTGCACAGTTCCTGGGACGTGAGTCATCAGAGAGCAGCTAGACAGAAAACAACAACTCAACTTCAGAAGCTAATAACTATTGGAAGGATTAATATTTTTTAATAGAAGTAATTTACAAATCTGTTTAACTTTCCGGAGCCAGTTGATATATATAAAAAAGTTTTGGCCTGGAATACCCCTTTAATATTGTAACTTGAGGGACGACTGTACTCGCCACACAGTACACTGTAACAAGATTAAAATGCCACCGATACTCATTCGCTACCTGCGCCAATCACTCCTGAGTCACAACACAGATTGCTTTTTATCAAGATATGTGATCCCACAGTGCCGTCAGCAGCATCGACTTCTGGGACTTGTAGTCTTCCTGCTTTAATGAGAAAAGTGCTGAAGGCAAAAGCCCATAATCCTACGAGTGCTGCGTGACATCAAACTGAATCACATTATCAGCGAGGACAGGATATTGTGTGGTGAGTGGAGAGCCGCATCTATTCATCTAGCAGACGCGATTGGCTATCCATGCAAATGATGCTTAGGTCATTGATGTGCGGCTTCAGACATGCTACCGAGCCTCATAAATAATGCATGGAGGTTCATACAGGGATTGCCAGCACATGAGGAGGAGATATATCAATGTAATGGGGATGGATCACCTGCAAAGTCACTTTGGAGACATATATTCCCCACTCAAATATAACCATGTTAAAGTGCAAGTAAATCCAACGCTGGACATTAACGTATATTAAAGCCTGTGTATTTCTAAATACGGGACGTAAAGATAGATGGCGCCAGCATTGTGCTGTTAATTGTATACACTGGATATTGCCTGTTCAACCCCATTAATAACTAGTGTCTGGGCTTCAGTTACTTGGTAGACTATGCAAATAACAGAGAAGAGATTTATTATACTCTATACATAGAACACTACAACCCCCAACATGCCATAATACAATTCTATTATACTCTATACATAGAACACTACAACCCCCAACATGCCATAATACAATTCTATTATACTCTATACATAGAACACTACAACCCCCAACATGCCATAATACAATTCTATTATACTCTATACATAGAACACTACAACCCCCAACATGCCATAATACAATTCTATTATACTCTATACATAGAACACTACAACCCCCAACATGACCATAATACAATTCTATTATACTCTATACATAGAACACTACAACCCCCAACATTCCATAATACAATTCTATTATACTCTATACAGAGAACACTACAACCCCCAACATTACCATATTACAATTCTATCATACTCTCTATACATAGAACACTACAACCCCCAACATGACCATAATACAATTCTATTATACTCTATACATAGAACACTACAACCCCCCAACATGACCATAATACAATTCTATTATACTCTATACATAGAGCACTACAACCCCCAACATGACCATATTACAATTCTATTATACTCTATACATAGAGCACTACAACCCCCAACATGACCATAATACAATTCTATTATACTCTATACATAGAACACTACAACCCCCAACATGACCATAATACAATTCTATTATACTCTATACATAGAGCACTACAACCCCCAACATGACCATAATACAATTCTATTATACTCTATACATAGAACACTACAACCCCCAACATGACCATAATACAATTCTATTATACTCTATACATAGAACACTACAACCCCCAACATGACCATAATACAATTCTATTATACTCTATACATAGAACACTACAACCCCCAACATGACCATAATACAATTCTATTATACTCTATACATAGAACACTACAACCCCCAACATGACCATAATACAATTCTATTATACTCTATACATAGAACACTACAACCCCCAACATGACCATGGTATTTTAGAGAGATTATCTTTCATTGCAGCAGTAGACGAATGGAGCTTTTTTTTTGTTATCTCATTTACATATTATGTTCATTTATACTTCATATAATACTGACTTGCTATATGAGGGGTTTTCCATGATAATAATCTATAGTTGCCATGGTTGCCATGAGATATCATGTTCTCCACATCTGTGTGAGCTGTTCATACGACTACAACCAAATACACCCAGGTTAATATGTCTTCTATGAATTTAAAGGAGTATTCCAGCCATTTGTGAAACATAATTTGCTGCTGGGGCAGAGAAAAAATAGAAAAAAAAACAAAAAAAACCAACTATACTTACTATCCCTGGCCCCCTTCAGATCCCATTCCTCTTCATCTGGTCCCCAGATCTTTTGTCTTCTTCCATGCTTCTGAGACAAGCATTCGGAGCAATGAAAAAAGGCTCTTGAACTTGTGATAGGCCTTTAAAGGGGTATTCCAGTATTTTTTTTTATTTGACTATGCTACAAGGGCTAGTGTAGTTCATAATATAGTGTCTGTACCTGTGTGTGGCAGTGGTCTCGCAATTCTTCTGTGATTTTCGCCCCAATATTTATTTTTAACAGCATAAAAAATGACTGTTGTCTCAGATTTTCCCAAGTTGCAGTGCGGCTGAGACATTTCATCACTAGTCAGGTGTTCAGAGGGAGCCTGTCCTGCTTCAATGGGTGGAGCGACCGGTGGGTTGGAGAGATCATTCTGCAACTAATTGCATTTTTGCAACAGCTATAGGCACCCTGATTAGAAAACACTGGTCTTTTGAATGGAATGCAGGTCATGGCTGGCTGATGTGTGGGAGGGAGGAAAGTGACTTCACACTTACAAGCAAGGAACTATGGGATTTGCAGTTGAAGGAAACTCCAACAGGAAATAGCCAGTTCACAAAAAGATAGCCACAGCATTATAGTAATCTCATAGCATAGCTACCGTATTTACTTGAGTATAAGCCGAGTTTTTCAGCACAATTTTTTGTGCTGAAAACACCCCCCTCGGCTTATACTTGAGTGAACAAAAACCACTTCTGGCTTAGCTGTGAGGGGATGGGCCAGGCCATCCATCTTCGGGCATCTATGTTGCAGGGACCGTCCTGTGGGGAGGGTTAGTCGTTCCGGGCTCTCCATCCTCACCGGGAGGCCTTCTTCTCCGCTCCGGGCAGGCCCCGAACTAGTGACGCTGCATTGACGCCACCGCGCAGGGACGTTCATGCGCAGGGACGTCATGGACACCTGCTGCGCATGGACGTCACTGCTCGTCATCGTCAAAGTAACGTCACTAGTCTGTGGCTGGCCTGGAGCGGAGAAGAGGGCCTCCCAGTGAAGATGCACAGCCCGAAACGACTAACCCTCCCCACCGGACGGTCCCTGCAGCATAGGTGGCCGAATGTGGATGGCCCGGACCAGCTCCCCCTTCCTTCCCACCAAGAAAGCAACAACTGGGGAGGTGAGTAGAAAACAAAAGGGGGGTCTGGATGATGACGAAGGGATTGACAGGCGGTGATGATGAAGGGGGGATGATGACGAGGGGGAGGATGACGAGGGGGATGATGACCAGGGTGATGATGACGGGGTGATAATGACAGGGTGATGATGATGAGGGTGATAATGACGGGGGTGTAAATGATGGGGGTCTGGATGATGACAGGGGGGGATGATGACATGGGGGGATGATGTATTTCCCACCCTAGGCTTATAGTCGAGTCAATAACTTTTCCTAGGTTTTTGGGGTGAAATTAGGGGCCTCGGCTTATATTCGGAACGGCTAATACTCGAGTATATATGGTATCTAGCCCCAAGACAAGCACGGATCCTTCCTAAGCATGTCCATTACTGTCTGGCAGGTACGTAATAAAATCACCTTATGGTGGATAACCCCTTTATGGCAGTGGTCCCCAACACAGTCCTCAAGGCCCACCAACATTCTAGGTTTTTCAGTTACTCCATTGGAATAGAACAGGGAAAAACTAAAGTCCTGGACTGTTGGTGGCCTTGTGGACTGTGGTTAAAGGAATAGACTATGGTCCTATCCTCCCAGAGCTGTAGTTAGTAGACCTGCGGCAGAAAACACATAATGAGGCCTATAAAAGTTGTTTATAAGAAGCCAAGAAATCTCACTAATAAAAAGAATGGTGTTGTACCACGTTATTGTGGGTAGAGGCAGGCATATGGGGAGTTCTTTCTGATTCAGCCTCAGCAATGCTTATAAATCACAGCACGGGGTAACACTCGATCAACCTACTCACATCTGTTTCAACCCTCTAAATTAAAAAATTCTCATTTCTGCTCCGAGCAAAACCTCAGCACAGTGTGACCATTCTCAGGCCGTGTGTTTTATGGTTGGAGAGCTGCTTTCTGGATCTGGAGCCGTGCAGGCGACATAGCAGGTACACAAGCAAATTACTGAGGGTCACAAAGGTGACACCACCACTTCTACTGTACAGCACACAGAAAAGAAACGCAACATGTAAGCCCCTAGTACTAGAGTGACATTGTAGACGAGATATAATTGTGTATGGTGGTGTGATCTGCTCCATGGTAGAGCTATTTTAAGATGCAGCCTCGTATGCCATGTATAAAGTAACTTAAAGTAAAATTCTGGGAGCCTGTACGACGGGAAATGCAATTCTGTACCTTCATTTTATGCCAATTACAAGAATGTGTGTAGG
This sequence comes from Hyla sarda, assembly GCF_029499605.1. Classification (NCBI taxonomy): domain Eukaryota; kingdom Metazoa; phylum Chordata; class Amphibia; order Anura; family Hylidae; genus Hyla; species Hyla sarda. Next base: position 46,910,723 of record NC_079192.1, on the reverse strand, counting down.
AGGAAAGAAAAAGATGGAGACATGTTTCCCGGGCAAGGAAACTGTAAGTGAAGGTTAAAGATAAAGTCTCCCCAGACGAATGCGGTAAATTAGGGCATTTATCGCACCCATTGAACAGCCCTCAAAACTCTTGATCTTTGGGGCTTAGGCATCTATTTCCGAGGATAGGTTTTAGCCAAGGGCATACATGCCGCCATTATGGGGCCCTGCTATGTTAAGTCTGATCCTCTGCCATGGGCTGGATTCTTATCTCCAGAGATGCTGTATTGCTAGCAAACAATAGGATGGGGGATTGGCAAATATTTTTATGGAAAGATGTGGAAGGGTCATAAAAAACAGTCTCCTCCTGAATCACAAAACATCCAAATCTGATCTTGGCTGTAGCCCCTTCTCTTCTTTGTACACCACTGGTCATGACTATAAATGGGAAATCCAGTAAAACCTTTAAGCTAAGGTGTTTTAGCTAAATTTTTGGGCTCCCAAACGCCTCAAATGGCTGCATTTTTACCCTTTTCTTAAAGGGGTATTCCAGGAAAAAACTTTTTTTTATATATCAACTGGCTCCAGAAAGCTAAACAGATTTGCAAAATACTTCTATTAAAAAATCTTAATCCTTTCAGTACTTATGAGCTTCTGAAGTTAAGGCTGTTCTTTTCTGTCTAAGTGCTCTCTGATGACACGTGTCTCAGGAACCGCCCAGTTTAGAAGCAAATCCCCATAGCAAACCTCTTCTAAACTGGGCGGTTCCAGAGACACATGTCATCAGAGAGCACTTAGACAGAAAAGAACAACCTTAACTTCAGAAGCTCATAAGTACTGAAAGGATTAAGATTTTTTAATAGAAGTAATTTACAAATTTGTTTAACTTTCTGGAGCCAGTTGATAAATATAAAAAAGTTTTTTCCTAGATAACCCCTTTAAGTTCTATTGCACTTAACCCCTTAACCCCGTTTTTTGCATTTTCATTTTTTCCTCATCACCTTCTAAAAATCATAACGTTTTCAGTTTTGAACATAAAATTCTATATGATGGCTTATTTTTTGCGCCACCAATTATACTTTGCAGTGACATTAGTCATTTAAACCAATAATCCACGGCGAAACTGAGAAAAAATTCTTTGTGCCACAAAATTGAAGAAAAAATTTCATTTTGTAAATTTGGGGGCTTCCGTTTCTACGTAGTACATTTGTTGGTAAAAATAACACCTTATCTTTATTCTGTAAGTCCATACGGTTAAAATCATACCCTAATTAGGCTAGGTTCCCACTATGTTTTGTACTTACGGTTCCCGTATACGGCTGGGAGGAGGGGGGGCGGGGCTAAATCGCGGCACCCGCACTCAGCCGTATACGGGAACTGTATTTAATGCATGTCTATGAGCCGACCTGAGTGAAGCGCAGCCTCCGGTCGGCTGCGTTTTCGGCCGTATGCGGTTTCCCGACCGTAGGCAAAAACGCGGTCGACGGGCGCCGCGATTAAGCTCCACCCCCCCTCCTCCCAGCCGTATATGGGAACCGTAAGTACAAAACGTAGTGTGAACTCAGCCTTATATAGGTTGGATATTGTCGTACTTTGGAAAAAAATCATAACTACATGCAGGAAAATGTATATGTTAAAAATTCTCATCTTCTAACCTCTATGGGGGAGATTTATCAAAACCTGTGCAGAGGAAGAGTGGTGCAGTTGCCCATAGCAACCAATCAGATTGCTTCTTTCATTTTCCACAGGCCTCTAAAGAGGCCTGTGGAAAATGAAAGAAGCAATCTGATTGGTTGCTATGGGCAACTGCACCACTCTTCCTCTGCACAGGTTTTGATAAATCTCCCCATATAACTTTTTTATTTTTCCGTGTACGGGCCGGTATGAGGACTCATTTTTTGATTGCTTTTTATTCATTTTTTCATGATATAAAAAGTGACCAAAAATATGCTCTTTTGGACTTTGGAATCTTTTTGCGCATACGCCATTGACCGTGTGATTTAATTAATTATATATTTTTATAGTTTGGACATTTACGCACGCGGCTATACCACATATGTTTATTTTTATTTACACAGTTTTTTTTTATGGGAAAAGGGGGGTGATTCAAACTTTTATTAGGGAAGGGGTTAAATGACCTTTGTTAACTTTTTTCCCCCACTTTTTTATGCAGTGCTATAGCTCCCATAGGGACCTATAACACTGCACACACTGATCTCTTATGCTGATCCCTGCAAAGCCACAGCTTTGCATGGATCAGCGAGATAGGGGCTCAATTGCTCAAGCCTGTAGCTCAGACTTGGAGCAATTAAACCCCGATCGGACGCCGCGGAGACAGGTAAGGAGACCTCCGCTTGCGTCCTAGCTGATCGGAACATTGCGATTTTATCGCGATGTCCCGATCAGCCCGACTGAGCTGCCGGGAAGCGTTTACTTTCACTTTCAGACGTGGCGGTCAACTTTGATCGCCGCGTCTGAAGGGTTAATAGCGAGCGGCACAACGATCGGTGCTGCGTGCTGTTAGCCCAGGGTCCTGGCTATGAATAGCAGCCGGGACCGAGCCGGTGTGATGCGGGGGTCACGGCATGACCCCTTTTAAACATCGGGACCAGGCTCAAGGCGTACAGGTACGCCCTGAGTCCTTAAGAGGTTAATAGTAAGATGGCTGTTTGTGCAAACATATACTAATATTACAGGCATAAAATTGTTAACATGTCAAAATACAACTGTACAATGATATAGCAGGGCCTTTTATGGCACTTTTTCACCGCTGCAAGAGCAATGATTCCTCAACAATAGAACCCTGCTGAAGTTCCTACTGTCTGTGAATGGGTGGCTGAACTTGACTTTTTGCATCGCATGGAGTCCATCATGGCAGATGACTATGATTGGTCTGTCACATTCCTGCAGACCTGACTCCCCTGGTCCTCCTTCCAATCTGGTCCATCCTTTGGGTGGTGGTTATGGGGAACCTGTTCCTCGCTCCTTTAGTCCTGCCTGCATAGTTATCTTCCACCTTCCCACCCATTTTTTTTTCTCTGCTTCTTTATCTTTTCTTTCTTTTTTTTCTTTGTGTTTGTGCAAGGTAGGAGCACCGCCTGTAAACTTGATAGACTATTTATTTTTAAGTTCTACGCTGTTGTTGAGTAGAGATGTCGCGAATTGTTCGACGGCGAACAGTTCCTGGCGAATTTAGCATGTCCGCGTTCGCATCGCCGGGCGAACATATGTGAAGTTCGATCCGCCCCCCTATACTTTAACATTGCAGTAAACTTTGACCCTGTGAGTCAGAGTCAGCAGACACATTACAGCCAATCAGCAGCAGTCCCTCCCTTCCAGACCCTCCTACCTCCTGCACGGACGCCATTTTACCCTCATTCAGCATGCTGCAGGCTTAGGAAGTGGAGGGTCAGATAAGCTGCTCCTGCTGTATAGGGAAAGCGATAGCTAGGTTGCTGCTAGGTGGTGTATTCAGAGTCCAGTTTACTTCTAAAGCACTAGTGTAACATCTGCTTTAAGGACAGCACCCAAAAAAGACCTTTTTAGGGCTGAAAGATTTCAGTCCTGGTTGGGAGGGAACCACTGGTTAAAAGGGGTACTCCAGAATCAAACTTAAGTTCCTTCAAGCAACTAACTACTACAGTATTCAAAGGGCTGAAAGATATCAGTCCGTGTGTCTTGCAACAGCTGGAGGCACCCTGGTTGGGAGGGAACCGCTGGTTAAAAGGGGTACTCCAGTATAAAACTTAAGTTTCTTCAAGCAACTAACTACTACAGTATTCAAAGGGCTGAAATATATCAGTCCGTGTGTTTTGCAACAGCTGGAGGCACCCTGGTTGGGGACCACTGCATAAAAGGGGAACTCCGCTGGCAAGCTTTTTTTCTTTAAAGCAACTAACTACTACAGTATTCAAAGGGCTGAAATATATCAGTCCGTGTGTTTTGCAACAGCTGGAGGCACCCTGGTTGGGGACCACTGCTTAAAAGGGGTACTCCGCTGGCAAGCTGTTTTGCTCATTGTCACACTAGTGCAAATCACATTTGGTGTGACAGTTGTGCAAATTTAAAAAAATACCTTTTTTGGCTGTTAAATAAAATCAGTCGTCACTGTCAGTTCACGTCACAGTTGCCAGTTTTTTGGCCTGCAGGGCAAATTGTGTCACCCTAGTGCAAATCACATTAGGTGTGACAGTTGTGCAAATAAAAATAAAAAATACCTTTTTTGGCTGTTAAATAAGATCAGTCGTCACTGTCAGTTCACATCACAGTTGCCATTTTTTTGCCTGCAGGGCAAATTGTGTCACCCTAGTGCAAATCACATTTGGTGTGACACTTGTGCAAATTTAACCAAAAAAATGACAGATAGCGGTAAAGGTATTGATGGTGACGATGTGTCCGTGGATGCCACGTGGGTGCCCACTAGAAGAGAAGAAGAGGGGGAAAGTTCAGATGGGGAGACAGAGAGGAGGAGGAGACGAGTTGGAAGCAGGGGGAGGTCATCGCAAGGAGCTAGTTGCACAGTCAGACAGCATGCATCGGCACCCGGGGTCAGCCAGATGGGACGCCAATCAACGCATGCTGTTGCCACCACCAGAATGCCGTCATCGCAGAGCTCAGCAGTGTGGCCTTTTTTTTTGTGTGTCTGCCTCTGACAACAGCGAGGTCATTTGCAACCTGTGCCAGAAGAAACTGAGTCGTGGAAAGTCCAACACCCACCTAGGCACAACTGCTTTGCGAAGGCACATGATGTCACATCACAATGTCTCAAAGTCACCCACTAGCCCGGCGTCTGACAGCTGGCTTGTCGGAACTGCTAGCCCGCCAGCTTTTACCATACAAGCTGGTGGAGTCTGAGGCCTTTAAAAAATTTGTAGCCATTGGGACATCGCAGTGGAAGGTACCCGGACTAAATTTTCCCAACCTTTACTCCATTGTGCAAAAAGGAAATTATGGCATGTCTGGCACACAGTGTAGGGGCAAGGGTCCATCTGACCACTGATACATGGTCTGCAAAGCATGGTCATGGCAGGTATATCACCTACACTGCGCATTGGGTAAACCTGGTGATGGCTGCCAAGCATGGAATGCGTGGCTCTGCAGAGGAGCTGGTGACACTGCCACAACTTGCAGGCAGGCCTGCTGCCACCTCCTCTACTCCTCCTACTCCATCCTCTTCCATAACATCCTCGGCCGAGTCCTCTTCCACTGCTGCGTCTTGCTCCACATCACCGGCACCCCCCCAGCTCCCCAGGTGCTATTCCACATCCCGGATACGGCAGTGTCACGCCATCTTGCTTCAAAGCGGAGAGTCACACCGCACCACCTTCCTGCATTATAGAGTCTTCTGGACTTTATGATAATTTAAACTTGAATTTTCAAGAGTACTAACCATTACACAAAGGAACGCTTGTTGCATGTGATTTTTTAACTTACATTTTCAAAAGTAAAATACAGAGAGGGAAGAACTCTGTTTCTTTATTTGATTAAAAATTGTATTTAGAAAATAATCTCTTTGTCTGTTTCTCCGTCCTGCATTATAGAGTCTTCTGGACTTTTGGATATGCGCTTGTTCTTATATTTCAGCCATGTGTACATGCCTAATTTTTCTGGCCTCTGGTGCTGCACTTTTTCTGCTGCTGCAATTTTTCTGGGTGCTGCTACAATACCAAATTTTTGAGCCATGTGTGCATGCCTAATTTTCTGGTACTCTCTGCTGACATCTCTGTCCATTTAAGCAACCGTGGATATTAGATGTATGGTAAGGGTAGCATGGCGGCTCAGAGGTTAGCACTGCTGACTTGCAACGCTGGGGCCTTGGGTTCAAAGCCCACTATGTGCTGCCTAAAGGGGGATCTAAATATGTGCTGCCTAATATGGGGGAATCTATGTGCTGCCTAAAGGGGGGCTCTATGTGCTGCCTAACATAGTTAGATCCCCCCATCACATAGTTAGATTCCCCCCTTTAGGCAGCACATAATCTATGTGCTGTCTAAAGGGGGATCTAAGTATGTGATGCCCAAAGGGGGCTAAAGCACATTATTCCAAACCATTTAGGAATGTTAGGTGATTTATGCCCTTTATGGAATAAAACTAGACTCTGCATCAACTATGTAATTTTCCATGGGAGTTTTGCCATGGATCCCAATCCGGCATGCCACAGTCCAGGTATTAGTCCCCTTGAAACAACTTTTAAATCACTATTGTGGCCAGAAAGAGTCCCTGTGGGTTTTAAAATTCGCCTGCCCATTGAAGCCAATGGCGGTTCGCCGTTTCGCGAACTTTTTCGGAAGTCCGCGTTCATGGTTTGTGAACCGAAAATTTTATGTTCGCGACATCACTATTGTTGAGTTTACCTTCCTTATTTAATGACCTATATTATTCTCGGCCACTTGCACTTCATGGCTTCATCGCCTTACTTTTTAAGGTGTTTTTATACTTCTTGTTGTTTACTTGCTTGTGGGGTCCAGTTTGTTGTCCTTAATGGCATATTATCGCTTAATCACCAAATCGATCCATAATAAGCCTATATTGTTATTCTTCTTATGTCATGTTTATTTTCTTGTCACGGCTTGCTATTATTGATGCTTGCCTCCCCAAATTTCTCTCTGAAAATTCTCAATAAATACAGATTGATAAATTTACTGTATTTTGCAATGTCTGTTTTTTGCACATACATTTGACTGTAAACAGCATGAAATATATCCCATATTAAAGTAGTCATGTTTAGAAACTGTGGGTTTTACTGTAGTCCAATAAACAGCTATGGTCAGAAAAAAAGGTGGCCACAAGCAAACAAAACAGGCTCAAAAAAGTCCAAAAATGTTAACGTTATTTTTGTCTAAAAACTGCTGTTTTTTTAAAGCTCAAAATCATATTGAACATAGTCTTTGAGCATGCTATAGGATGGCCATACATTTCAGCTATCTCTTTGCCCATACACCAGCTTCTGCCAGACTCTCCTGGTGGTGGCTTAGTCTTTACAGGGGTTATCCAGGAAAAAACTTTATATATATATATATATATATATATATATATATATATATATATATATATATATCAACTGGCCCAGAGAGTTAAACAGATTTGTAAATTACTTCTATTAAAAAATCTTAATCCTTTCAGTACTTATGATCTGCTGAAGTTGAGTTGTTCTTTTCTGTCTAAGTACTCTCTGATGACACCTGTCTCGGGAACTGTCCAGAGTAGAAGCAAATCCCCATAGCAAACCTCTTCTACTCTGTGCAGTTCCCAAGAAAAGAACAGAAAAGAACAACTCAACTCCAGCAGCTGATAATTATTGGAAGGGGTAAGATTTTTTTATAGAAGTAATTTACAAATCTGTTTAACTTTCTGGAGCCAGTTGATATATAAAAAAAAGTTTTTTCCTGGAATACCCCTTTAAGAACAAAATGATTTGAAATGTTCCAATCTAACTGCCTGACCCTTCTGTCTCCTGACATCATCCACTGGGGAGAGTTGAGGAGACCTCATACACATAAGACATTTGACTGGTCCTGACAACATTAGTGGGTTTGGCCAGCATTAATCTAATGTGAACCCCAAGGACAAAATACATATGTAAAACAGGCCATCTCCTTATTTCTTGAAAAATGTGTTGTGTTGTAAGATTGATGGAGCCGGACACATGATCCTTCTTAGTCATGGAGCACTCCGTTATACTGGAATATCACACTTTTCTACTGCCAAGGCAACTAATAGAGTCCAAAAACTTCAATAGATCTCTCTGGCGACTGACATCACTTTGGGGTCACACTGGAGGTACTATGCTGAACGCATGAAGGGCTTAAGTAATAATTTCCAAAGATAATGTTATTATTAGCACGGTTTGCTATATCAGCAGGAACGTTCCGATAATACAAGAGGTCTACTGTGAATTTTACACACCTGCAGATTTCAGGACTGCATATACAGGCTATAGCATTAACGTTCTTTGCAGAAATAGGAAGTCTTCCCCTGGCTGCTTTGCTGCACTACTGGAATGATGATTAATGTAGGTGATTTTGATAATAATATGATATTACGGAATATCTAGACCTTATTCACACAGCACTGTGTTAATGGAGCTTGTACAGCAGCACACAATCCCTATGGTTCCATATAACCTATGATGCCATATTCTTCCCTAAAAGCAAAGCTAGTGGAGAATGGTATAATAATACAGCTTCTGATGGGGTATATTACTTCTCTTGTAGGAAATTAAAGGCAGGGGGTGGTGCAATAGGGACCCATACATCTTGCATGATACCTCCTGCTCTTCAGAACTTTACAGGTGTTTGATTAGTCCAGACTACAAACTATAAGGCTGGATTCACACTACAGAATTTCCAGCCGAAGATTCTGAATGCGGCCAATGACGACTGAATCGGCACTAGGACCGCATAGACAGCAATGTCTGCAGTCTGGATTCCACCAAAACATTGAGCAGGTTCAATGTTCTGGTGAAAACTGATGATCCAGAGAAGAGGATATTAGTGGATTATGGCGCAGGACGCCGGTTATAATGTTATAAGTAGACACTGCAAGAAGGCGTGTCTAGGACAGAGTGTATACCAGAGGCTATGACATGGGACTCTCCGACAATAACATATTCCCAGGACCCCTCCCATTGCAACTGATTGTATATGTGTCATGTCATATCTTAATGTGTCTATGGATTATTGTTAGTATTTTAGAAGAAGAAAAGGGAGTAGATCTTTCCTTTTTAGTACCAGACTTAGTTAAAAAGGCAGAACTGCATTTAAATGTGTCTGTTATTTGAATCTTGTTGTTATTCCAGAGTTATCTCCTAAGAAAGAGAGATGTTTGCAGATAGCAGAGCAGTTTGTGCTGCAGCTTGAGGTCCCACAAATAGGTACCACCTTGAATAGCAAGACAGTGAGAAGCAAAGGTCACAGAGCTACAGTTTAGAATGATCTCACTGGTATATAGTTGTTGAAAGGAGAAAGAGGGGGAGGGGACTGCTGCGAGTTTGCAAAGAGGGGAAACGTATAGAGATGGTAAAGGGATGAAAGGAAGATAGGATGGGAGTTGTAGTACCCTCATAAATTTCAAAACTGTGTCTGTGTTGTAAACTAAGTTGTTGAGTAGGATTGCCTAGGATGAGAGAGTCTCAAGGTTTTGATAGATACTAGAGAAACAAAATGGAGACTCAAGGTTTTGATGGAAATTATATATATATATATATATATATATATATATATTATATTTATATATTATATTTATCGAATGAAGAGAGCCTTTGTTTCAGGATGTGGATTATAATTTCCAGATCTGCTATTAGTCCAATGAATATAGATGAATGAATGGAGTTGTTTTTTCCAATGGTGGGGGCAAAAGTGAAGATGATGATGAGGAGAGCTTACTGCTATGGAATGCAGAAGGCGTGGTAGGTCTTTAGGAAAGCTGAGTGAGAGCATGGATGAAGCTGTTTATGTAATTTGTGTTGTAAATTGATCCTTTTTAGATTGGTGAAGAACAAAAGAAAATCCACGTGGTATTAATTGAACATATTTGATGATATTTCATAAATTTCCTAATAAGTTTTGTTTTCACATTTGCACAGGATGGATGCCAAAAATGAAGTGTATCAGGAAATGCAATTAATTGTCTGATTATATTATAGGAGTAACAAGAGAAGTTTGGCCAAGGAAAATAAAATAAGATATAAGATATAAAAATATGATCACTATTTAATTGATAAGTGTTACCTGAGCATTTAAAATCAGCTAATGGTTTATTGGATTATAAACATTGCACATTGAAGGTGATTATATTTTTGATTCTTTTACATTTTTGGTGAGAATGTGTGTTGGGCCCTGGTTGTTGTACGTTGAGTATTTGTACATGTCAGTATTGTTAAAGGGAAAGCGTTATATAGGGTAAAATCTTTATTTTCACTATTCCCGGGGGATGCTCCTGCCCCCAGGGATGGTGAAGATATGAAGTTATAAACTAGTCACCGCCGCCGCCGTAAGTAGTCCCCTGGGCGGGGAGCTCTTTTCACCTACTCCCGTTCTTCGGCCGGCAGCGACGCCCCTTCCGCTTGATTGATGGGCAGCGTCATCGCTCTGCTTTGTCTGTTCAGTGAGCAAAACAATGACGTGGCCCATCAATCAAGCGGAGGGGGCGTCGCTGCCTGCAGAAGAACGGGAATAGGTGAGTGGAGCTCCCCGCCCAGGGGACTACTTACAGCTGTGGCGGTGACTAGATTATAACTTCATATCTTCACCATCCCTGGAGGCAGGAGTGTCCCCCGGGGATGGTGAGGACAACAATTTTACCCTATATAATGCTTTACCAAGCATTATATAGGGTAAAATCTGATGTTTGGTTCCCTTTAAATGTACTTGTGTATTTCTGTCCTCATGTAAAGTGACATAGGAATCCAGTCAGTTACTAGACATTCAAGGGTTGTTGAAGACTGAGCTAAGCTGAGGGAAAACAAAAAGCCAGACTCAAAGGGGTGGTGATCAGTGACAAAAAGGAGTTGGAGGAGAAAGGTGGGGCTTATAGGGAGAATGACAGCCTTCTTCTCCTGAAACACAAAGTCACATTAGACTTGAAGGAAATATATATCTACTGTTTGAAATTAGGTATGTTTATAGTACATGCATACACAATGTGACATAATGAGTACAGGTACACTTTTATTACCGCCCACAAGTATGGGCCTATTGGAGTAAAGGTTTTCTTGAATCCTTGGGCAAACCAATCAAATGTAGAATCTGTCATTTGTAATTCAAGTGTTCAAAGTCCTAGAACTGCCAGAGAAGGTGGTCATCATAAAAGTTCAGACCCACGTGAAGGAAACAACCCCCAGAAGCTAAGGGGACTGGGTGGTGGAGAAGGCTGCCAAGGCTGCAGTGCTCCTGTCCTCCAACAATTATGGTACAGAGTATACAGGTGGATGAGGAAGTGTGGATCTGTCTGGTGAGGTCTCTTGCAGGAACCAGCAATGCATGCTGAGAAAGACCAATGGAAGAAGAAAGAGGTGGTATGGTGCAAAGACGGCATCTAGAGAGTTGGTAAGAAATGTTTGTGCGCCAACAGCCTTGTACCCCATGGTAACATACTGTATATGGTCCCATACACTAAGCAGAAGGGAGCTATGTGTGTAGTAATGTTCGTACATTGGGTGGCCTCAGGATTCAACAATGCAGAAATAAGGTTTGTACAGACTTCCTTATTTGCATGTTATGACCTAGGCAAAATATTAAAGGTACCTGACCAACACACTCCATAATAATATTACCTGTTTCAGAGACTATGAGTAGACTTCATCTAACAATTGCAAAGGTGGGCCAATATAAGTATGTCCTTGTCTGACTGTACTGATTCCCTAACCATAGATACAGTAAAGAATATAACTTAGAATCTTTTATAAAATTGTGCCTAGTTCAGATTCTGTAATTGTTACACATTTCCTTAAACCCATGATTGAGTGTGTGGCAGGAAATTAGTGAGGAAAGAGACGTCTAGAAATGATGATCCCGTACAGATGTACTGTATCTAACTGCTGTAGAGATGAAGCTAGGTCTCTCTCAGCATGCATTGCTGGTGTGCACCAGATTGTTAGGATGTGACATTGTATGAGGAGAATCAGGGGGTGAACATTGGTGTCCTGTACGAATAGCGGGCAGAAATAAGCATCTTAGTGGGTGATATTGTTGTAAGCAAAAGCAATACTTGGTGTAGAAATATAGAAAGGATAGACGTAGCCAGTGGGATGAGTAAAGGTTAACTACCGTAAAGTATGGGATATTTGGGGATATGAAGATCAGAACCCGATTAGAAGGGAATTGGACTGGAGAATGCACATTAGCCAAGGCTCTTATGCCCATTATGCCCATACACATTTTCACTACCGAACCTACAAAGGAACCCAAACCACACTCCAGAAGTAAAAATGCAGCCCCTGCTGGGAGCCTTGACCTCCAGGTGTATATTGATGCTATATGAGTCCCAAGGGGGGTCCCAGATTCATTTAAAGCTAGAGATCAAGTAGTGGCCAGATTTGATTCTATAATACCCCAGATTTCCATAAACAAGAATGTAGACTGGATTAATTATTTCTATTATAACCAGCAGAGATTCATATATTTCTCAGTGGATGCTCTTAAATGTCAGGTAAAACAACTAAGTACCACATCCACTATGACATTCCAAAATCGTGTGGCATTGGATATGGTGTTAGCATAAAAAAAAAAGGGGGGGGGGGTATGTAAAATGTTTGGGGAGACCTGTTGCGCATATATCCCAGCCAATACAGGACCCAATGGTAAAATAACCATAGCCATAAAGAAGCTAGAAGACCTATCGGTAGAACTTAAAAATAATTCTGGAATCTCAGACCCATGGGATCAATACTTTGATTGAATGGGAGGGTGGAAAAATACTTTGGCCCAAATAGAAATATCCATACTTTAATCCTGATAATCTTTGCTTTTGTTGTGTGTTCTGTTTTGCCTTGCTTAAAGAAGATGTGTGAGAAGGCTGTCGAGAATGCCAAACCAGTGCGGAATGTGGACTTCGAGACTACTGATGAAGCCTATACCCCATTACAGAGCTTCTATGCCATCTATAAAACCAGTGAACCATAGAGACAGCATCTGACTCCATATGTGTAAATTCTAAGGCTAAGGGGGTCCATGGATAAGTCATGGGTCGTCTAAAGTACACTAAAGCATTTGAGAAAACAGATTGGGGCAGATGAGTTAGGATGACGGAAATTAGGGTAAGGTAAAATAGTCATTTTAAGGGGGGATTGTAATGGATGTGTATGTATATATATGGTATATCTATATATATATATATATATATATATATATATATATATATATATATATATATATATATGTGTGTGTATGCATTATAAAAAGACTATTTGACAAAGCCCATCCCCCACGTTACTCTGCTCCTTGTTTTCCCCCCTCCCATCAAGTAGAGGAATTCCCTGTTCTAGCCAACGCCTAGAAGCCACCCAAAAATCTATCAGAGAAAGCATGCCTTATATGTAATGCCAAATCTATACTCACCTCCCCAGTGATGGCGGGAACTTATGCTAACTGCAATGGCTATATAACCTGGACAACTGCCTAATAAAGCTAGAAGTATGTTAACACTGACAATGTGTGTCTGTGTGTGATTTACTTATGTGCATGCACTCATAATCAATTCAGAAGGGGGCTGGATATTTACTAGGTCACTGATAAATCCATTTCATATATAGTTACTAATTTACTTATACACAATGGTCCAGATATACTACAGAAACCTGGTGAAACTTTCATCAATAATCTTTACATGACATTTACTGTGATATTTAGACACTTTACTATTATGCCTAAAATAGGAGCATGGCTTTGGCATAGGGGGTGTGGCCAAAAATATACCAAAATTCTGGTTCAAAATCCTGCCGCAAATTAAGCGAGACTAGACTAAACTGGCCTGAGCCAAAGTCAGAAGTGTATTTGGAAGGAATGGGAAATATAAAGGAAGGACTTGGCAATGGCAGTATTCCAAAAAAAACACCAGAAAAAAACCTGTGTGGAAACTTAGCTTTTGGAGGACCTGGCATGGCCATGCATTACATGGACAGTTCTTTGTTTTCAGTGGGTACCATGTAATTCCTAATATCCTTGGTGTTGGTGCCATAGGAAAATTGAACATTGGCTAACAGCTCAAATCCATTTTTTTGTTGGGGGTGGAATACTACTTCTAAAGTACTGTAGATAGTTATTTTTTAATTTGTTCTTTGTGCACTCCCAAGTTGATACATTTAGGACCAGGACCTAAATTTAGGACTATTCTATAGCATATTAGCACTCTGTAAGGGTCAAAATTAAACTGAGTCAGCGAGCTATGAAACTAAAAAAAAGAAAGCATACTTATCTGTCCTAATCCCCTACCTCTGCCATTTTAATGACTCCCCATCCCTGTCACTCTTTGCTGCACACTCAGATGACGTAGGACTTGCCAGCTCAGCTAATCACTGACCTCAGCGGTGACCCACCTTGGCCAGTGACTGTCTGAGTGTGTAGTTCCTGCGGGGATGACATATAACACGAACCAGTGATTAGCAGCAGGGATCTGGAGCTGTTAGAATGGTAGTGGTGGTGGTGGATCAGGGCAGGTGAATATGGTTTATTTTTTGAATCCTTATATTTCTAATAAAGGATTGGAAATTCGATCGGAACCGGTGTTCATGTTCTCAGGCTTCCTGAAGCTCCTTGAAACCTTTAGAGGGAAACCCCTTCACCTTCTCATAACTTACTACACGTAAAGGCTTCATTCTCATCTGTGCAGAAAAGGCATCACCCTCTATGTTATTTTGTTGCCTGCTTGGTATTAAATGGGGTGGGCGAAGTAATTCTCATTAGGAAATGCTTAGAAGTTGGATTGCTTAAAGCATGGTTATACATAATAGAACAATCTATGACCAGCAATTTTCATTGTATATGTATTCATTGTTGATGGGAACAAAGCAGACTTGCCAGTGAGTGCATTAGTAGACGTCCTGCTCTGCTTTACCCTCTGTAAATGACCCTGTCACGGCCGACATCCAAATACAGCTCGGCAGAATGTCCTAACGCTTATGAATAAAATATAATAACATGTGACACAGGTCAGAAACTGAACACAAATGGCATACCAAATTTGCCAATGACTATCACAGATGCCAACTATTTTGCCGCGGTTCAGATATTAAGATTTCATCTGTTCTGCTCATAGCAAGATCACTTATATAATTACCAATTAAAGAGGACAAGCTCCCGCGACATGTCTGTTCCTTTCAATACTTGTGAAATCTCTCTGTTATTCCTCCTGGAAATCTTTGAATAATGTCACAACTGGGTGTTACTATTTCACATTCCAATACATTTTGCACCAATTAGACAATGGGAATGCTTAGTGACTTACCACATATCAATTCATTCCTATATTACCAGGAGAAATAACAGAGGAAGAGCACAATGCAGAGTTCAGTTATATAATGGTTATGTATTAAAACAGACATGTCAGGAGAGCATATAGGTCCTTCTGAAAGGTCACTATTGTTTCAACAACCTTTGCATAAAGTAATAGCAAAAGTGAATAAAATAAACTTTGCAATGTATCTTATCAAAGAATGCTTATTTCCCTCATTATTATGCCTACTACCGGCAACCCCTCCCACTAAAGTTATCATTCACTCTGAGAAACAGCTTAAATCCATCCTGAGAGACAAGATGGACTAGGGCACACTGAGGGATTAGGTTACATGCTGCCCATACATATTTATGGAGAGAGAGAGGGGGACAGAAGGAGGTGCTGTAGTGAGACAGAAGCAATCAGAGACTGCAGAGAAACTATTGAAGTCTATGGTGAGCATTAGACTGCTCAACACTGCCCTATATTGTCCTCTATGCTGCTGCTGCTGCTATTTCTTAGAGTGTGTATAGAAATATAGGAAAGCAGGAGCTCTTCTGTATGTGTGCTGTGTATGGAAGATATTATAGATGTTCGGTTCCACCCACTAGCTCAGGGAGAACTAAAATTTTAAAAGCTTGCAGAGCAGAAATTTGGTGAAAAAAATGCCATATACAAGTTGTATAATGACCAGAAATAGTGCTGCTACTCATGGACAAACAAGACAGCTTGTCCTAAAATGTTACCTGAAAAGACAGGTACACTTTTAGTCCCTAAATAACTTCTAAGACAATGAAAAACTCCTTGTAACTTTTTTTTGAAAACTATCTAAGCTGAAGAAATAAACTTTTTGTTTGTTATTTCTGTCAGAAGTATGAAGCCAAAGTTGGCAGAGTTCTTCCAATTTAGGTATCTGCCAGTAAGTGTTGAGTGTTCCTGACTCCCAGGTTAGAGAGATCCCTGAATTAATTAGGTGTTAATTACCTTTCTGCAGAATGATTAAATACAGAGAAAAGAAGAAAGATGGAGGATAATTATAAAGGGGCGAGGGATGGGGGAAGGAAAACGAGTGGAGGAGAAGTCAGTTATGTCTTTCCATAATCAGCTCATTTCAATGAGGACATAAGAGATGATTATAGCAGGAATCACTTCAGTCAGGAACCAAACATGACTACAACTACCTGGAAGCAGGACTTGACATATGACCCAAGATGGCCGCAGTCACTCTTCATAGAATTACATGAAGCACCAAGAGAGGCCCATGCATTTTCATTGACTTGCGAAATGGATTTTACTTGCCAGATCACAGGTCTAGAACTCTATCCAAATATCCATGCCAAGTCAAAGTGGACTTGCTGGTGTCTACCCTAGACACCCAACACATGCCCCGGTAGCTCTGCCCCTGCACAATACTTTTGCCTGATCATGGCTTGGTATGAGTAGCCATGTAACTCCAACCTAAAGGCGGCCATACATTATTAACAACTGTTGGCCAAACACTTATCTCTCCTGACCAAACCACACATATCAATGTTTGGCCCAGCCAGATGGGAAAGCTGCAGCCAGACAGCTCTGGTGCCTGCTTATTCTGTGTCCATCCTCTCAAATCTAACCCCGCTCTCCACCTATATCATCTATTGGTGGAGAGTCGGGTGTCCGGAGAACAACTTAGACAGTTAGCCAAACTCAATGACGGTGGCGGGTTCGGCTGACTTTAGTCTAAGGTGTGGTTCCAAGAGCTTCAGTCACATAATGACTTTCTTGTGCAATCATAGAAGAACTTCTATTCTTTTCAGTATTAGCTTAGCGAGGATGTCAACAAATGCTCTACAAGAGACTATGTAACTCTCTGGCACAATATGTTGTGATGTCTGACTCAATAAACAATTTCAAGGGGGTCTGGATGTTGTAATATAGTATTACAAGTTAATTATACTAGATTTATGGGGATAGAACATTGGTCCGGGAATAATTCTGATAATTCTCCCTTACACAGGCAACCCATTGATTTGAATACATTTTGTGTAATACTGAATTTCCCCTGTGGTAGTGCTGCAGGGAAACTAAACACTTACCGACAGGATTCAGTGCAGATTACTGCTGATTTTGGGAGTCCCAGCAGGTGGACACTCTGTTCTCAGCTTATGGTCAAGGGACCCTTCCAATAAGTAGGGATTATTTAAAGCAGAGAACCCTTTTAGGCAGGCTTTTGATGCACTGTTTTGCTAAAATGTCCTGTTCCCCTTCATCTGTACCAGAGAACTAGTTAAGTGGAATGGGCACTGGTTATGTGGTCCACCTTAGCCACACTCTTTCACTAAAGGATCCATGCCACCCTATGCCCTGTAGTACATCAAGGAATCCCTACAGGATTCTTCTTCAGACCCATGGGCACTCTATGTACTGCTGTTTGGTGCCACCATAAGCCACCATATTCTGATCTACCACAGGAAGATCTTTTTCAAGTTAGATCAGTGGTCTTCAAACTGTGGCCTTCCAGATGTTGCAAAACCACAACTCCTTTTGAAGACCACTGCCTTAGATGAACATTCAATAGGTCAAACAACACACGGTAAGGTCTCACCTTGAGTAGAGGACGTCAACAATATGGCGGCTGAACAGAGACCCCACAAAACCAGCCAGGCCCCCGCCATACCGCTTGACACGACCCTGTCACTGAGCGTTCCTCTGTAACATCACCTCGCCAACCGGAGAGCTCTGCAAAGAAAACAGAGAAAACATTCCCATATTAATATTTGTATGCACCGAGCAAAGGGAAGAAACGTTCGGATTTTGTAGGACTATTTCTATGCACCATTTGTGGTATACAGTATTCGCACCATCGTGTGCCCCCGATGTCTGAAGTAGCCGCTATATCACACACGACTGGACATCGATGAGGGTTAACTAAAGCTGACACCACTAGATGGGAGAGACTATGTGAGAAATACTCCAGTCCTTGTGTATGACTGAGATGAGAGGGATCACAGGGCAGACTGCACTGTGTTATATATGTGTGAAGGAATGCAAGACAAACTCCAGCAGCTTTCCCTGCTAAACCCTTATATTAGATGTCTCTCCCTCATCCCTCCCCCCCCCACCTGTAATAGAGCCTGCCGAGTCACCCCTCCTTTATTTCTCATCCATTTCCCTCTCTCGTTCTGTCTTTCTCTATATATCTCTCTCATTCTCTCTGCAGAACCAACCCCCTCCTCCCTCCATCCATCAGTGGCCCAGCATTACTACATCTATCTATCTCATATCTATCTATCTATCTCGTATCTATCTATCTATCTATCTCATATCTATCTATCTTATATCTATCTATCTCATATCTATCTATCTATCTATCTCATATCTATCTATCTCATATCTATCTATCTCATATCTATCTATCTATCTATCTATCTCGTATCTATCTATCTATCTATCTATCTCATATCTATCTATCTTATATCTATCTATATCATATCTATCTATCTATCTATCTCATATCTATCTATCTCATATCTATCTATCTCATATCTATCTATCTATCTATCTCATATCTATCTATCTTATATCTATCTATCTATCTTCTATCTATCTATCTATCTCATATCTATCTATCTCATATCTATCTCATATCTATCTATCTATCTCATATCTATGTATCTATGTCTCTCCCTGTCTCTCTTATATTACCTGTCTATGCTTTGTATTAATATTTTTTCACATACTATTTAATCTGACTTTTTGCAGCCACATCTTTCTCCTCTTCTAAATCCAGCATTTAGACGTTCATCATCCCGCTTTCCTTCAATATCCCTTCCATGCTCTGCCTTTCCCGCGCACTTCTCTCTCTCCCTACCGTCCCTCCCCCTTCTTTATTAATCCTGGCACGCTCTCTGTCTTGCACACCTTTCTCCATTCTCAGCAATTATGGATTTCAAGAACTCATCTCTCTCTTCCATCATACACATTGCACTCTACCATCATATCAGTCATCACACATATAACCACTCTAAAATACACAGCACTCTACATTCATCACACATATAACCACTCTAAAATACACAGCACTCTACATTCATATCATTGAGCCTACATAAACTCATTCTACATATACAATCACTTTACTTTCATAGTAAACATACACACAGTATAACTATTGTACCTTCATATCATGCACTGTTTATATAGCCACTCTACATACACCATTTACCTTCATATTCATCATAAATATAATAACTCTACTATTATTTACTCTCAGGGTATGTTCACATTGAGTAATGTGAACAGAATCTCTGTTCGCAGAATTCCGCGAGTGGAGATTCCAACTGGTGGCTGCCACCAAAATAATTTGGTGGTAGGGCTGCATTGCCCTGCGCTGTCCCCATTGACGGCAATGCAGTGCTAGCGGACTTCTGCGCAAAGAGTGAACAGGTTCGCGGAATACCCATTGACACTAATGTTAGGGTTCACACTGCGGAATTCCGACCGAAAATCAGAGCACGGAATACTGTGCCAATTCCTCAGTGTGAACATACCCCCAATGAGCATTCTACATAAACAGTACTCTACCCCTATACATTCATCATTCATATAACATAACCTACAATGCATAACCGTTCACAGGTCCACTCTCTTCTGTCTCTCCCCATTACTGTGCCCATCCTTTAAAGGAGTAGTCCAGTGGTGAACCCAGTGGTGAACAACTTATCCCCTATCCTAAGGATAGGGGATAAGTTGCAGATCGCGGGTGGTCCGACCGCTGGGGCTCCCTGCGATCTCCTGTACAGAGCCCCGACAGCCCGCAGGAGGGGGTGTGTCGACCTCCGCACGAAGCGGCGGCCAGCACGCCCCCCTCAATACAACTCTATGGCAGAGCCTAAGCACTGCCTTCGGCAATTTCTGGCTTTGCCATAGAGATGCATTGAGGGGGCGTGTCGGCCGCCACTTCGTGCGGGGGTCGACACCCACTATCTGGCCGGAGAGCCGGGCCCCCGTACGGAGAGATCGCAGGGGGCCCCAGCGGTCGGACCCCCGCAATCTCAAACTTTTCCCCTATCCTTAGGATAGGGGATACGTTTTTCACCACTGGACTACCCCTTTAATGCAAAATAAAGGTTACAGGATTATGTTACCAAATAGATGGGGGCTCTACCTATGTGACATTTTTGGTATTTATTATATTAAAGAGTACCTATCACCAAACTAAACTTTTAATATACTGTTCCTTATGTAATTATAAGACACTTTGCT
The DNA here is from genome assembly GCF_029499605.1 of Hyla sarda. NCBI lineage: Eukaryota > Metazoa > Chordata > Amphibia > Anura > Hylidae > Hyla > Hyla sarda. Next base: position 46,890,572 of record NC_079192.1, on the reverse strand, counting down.
ATTTACTTGCGGTTAAAATTCTCAACCTTTATATGTTTTTAATGTGGAAAAAAATAACCACTAGGTGGCTCTGTTCTGTTCCCTGCCACAAGTCAAATAGTTAGTTTGGTCTCCTCCCGGCCTGGTAGAAGACCAAACACAGGAAGTGCATTCGGAGCATGGTGAGGCACAGGTCTCGCAGGCTTCAGTGATGTTGTGCCTGTTGGGGAACGCCCACTTTCTCCTGCAGGGAGATTACAAAATGTGAGCAAGAACAAAGGTATGATACAGAGCTCTAAAAGCTTGGAAAAAATGTTAAGGGCAGGAGAGGTGTTAGGAGTAGTTAGGGATTAGAATCTGAGTTAGTTGGAAAATATGGTTGGAATGCTCCTTTAGTTGTACATGTACCTTATCTGCATGCACAGTACTCTACCCTCTACCATGTGTCCACAGGATACACACACAAAAACCATACTGCCACTTCATGCAGTACTAATTTATACAAAAACTGACACTACATAACCAGCACCTACTACCATATACATGAACTGACACTACATAACCATCACCTACTACCATATACATGAACTGACACTACATAACCAGCACCTACTACCATATACATGAACTGACACTACATAACCAGCACCTACTACCATATACATGAACTGACACTACATAACCAGCACCTACTACCATATACATGAACTGACACTACATAACCAGCACCTACTACCATATACATGAACTGACACTACATAACCAGCACCTACTACCATATACATGAACTGACACTACATAACCAGCACCTACTACCATATACATGAACTGACACTACATAACCAGCACCTACTACCATATACATGAACTGACACTACATAACCAGCACCTACTACCATATACATGAACTGACACTACATAACCAGCACCTACTACCATATACATGAACTGACACTACATAACCAGCACCTACTACCATATACATGAACTGACACTACATAACCAACACCTACTACCATATACATGAACTGACACTACATAACCAGCACCTACTACCATATACATGAACTGACACTACATAACCAACACCTACTACCATATACATGAACTGACACTACATAACCAACACCTACTACCATATACATGAACTGACACTACATAACCAACACCTACTACCATATACATGAACTGACACTACATAACCAGCACCTACTACCATATACATGAACTGACACTACATAACCAACACCTACTACCATATACATGAACTGACACTACATAACCAGCACCTACTACCATATACATGAACTGACACTACATAACCAACACCTACTACCATATACATGAACTGACACTACATAACCAGCACCTACTACCATATACATGAACTGACACTACATAACCAGCACCTACTACCATATACATGAACTGACACTACATAACCAACACCTACTACCATATACATGAACTGACACTACATAACCAGCACCTACTACCATATACATGAACTGACAATACATAACCAACACCTACTACCATATACATGAACTGACACTACATAACCAACACCTACTACCATATACATGAACTGACACTACATAACCAACACCTACTACCATATACATGAACTGACACTGCATAACCAGCACCTACTACCATGTACATGAACTGACACTACATAACCAACACCTACTACCATATACATGAACTGACACTACATAACCAACACCTACTACCATATACATGAACTGACACTACATAACCAACACCTACTACCATATACATGAACTGACACTACATAACCAGCATCTACTACCATATACATGAACTGACACTACATAACCAGCACCTACTACCATATACATGAACTGACACTACATAACCATCACCTACTACCATATACATGAACTGACACTACATAACCAGCACTTACTACCATATACATGAACTGACACTATATAACCAGCACCTACTACCATATACATGAACTGACACTACATAACCAGCACCTACTACCATATACATGAACTGACACTACATAACCATCACCTACTACCATATACATGAACTGACACTACATAACCAACACCTACTACCATATACATGACCTGACACTACATAACCAGCACCTACTACCATATACATGAACTGACACTACATAACCAACACCTCCTACCATATACATGAACTGACACTACATAACCGACACCTACTACCATATACATGAACTGACACTACATAACCATCACCTACTACCATATACATGAACTGACACTACATAACGATCACCTACTACCATATACATGAACTGACACTACATAACCAACACCTCCTACCATATACATAAACTGACACTACATAACCAGCACCTACTACCATATACATGAACTGATACTACATAACCATCACCTACTACCATATACATAAACTGACACTACATAACCAGCACCTACTACCATATACATGAACTGATACTACATAACCATCACCTACTATCATATACATGAACTGACACTACATAACCAGCACCTACTACCATATACATGAACTGACACTACATAACCAACACCTACTACCATATACATGAACTGACACTACATAACCAGCACCTACTACCATATACATGAACTGATACTACATAACCAACACCTACTACCATATACATGAACTGACACTACATAACCAGCACCTACTACCATATACATGAACTGACACTACATAACCAGCACCTACTACCATATACATGAACTGACACTACATAACCAGCACCTACTACCATATACATGAACTGACACTACATAACCAGCACCTACTACCATATACATGAACTGATACTACATAACCATCACCTACTACCATATACATGAACTGACACTACATAACCAGCATCTACTACCATATACATGAACTGACACTACATAACCAGCACCTACTACCATATACATGAACTGACACTACATAACCAGCACCTACTACCATATACATGAACTGACACTACATAACCATCACCTACTACCATATACATGAACTGACACTACATAACCAACACCTACTACCATATACATGAACTGACACTATATAACCAGCACCTACTACCATATACATGAACTGACACTACATAACCAACACCTACTACCATATACATGAACTGACACTATATAACCAGCACCTACTACCATATACATGAACTGACACTACATAACCAGCACCTACTACCATATACATGAACTGACACTACATAACCAACACCTACTACCATATACATGAACTTATACTACATAACCAACACCTACTACCATATACATAAACTGACACTACATAACCATCACCTACTACCATATACATGAACTGACACTACATAACCATCACCTACTACCATATACATGAACTGACACTACATAACCATCACCTACTACCATATACATGAACTGACACTACATAACCAACACCTACTACCATATACATGAACTGACACTACATAACCAACACCTACTACCATATACATGAACTGACACTACATAACCAACACCTATTACCATATACATGAACTGACACTACATAACCATCACCTACTACCATATACATGAACTGACACTACATGACCAACACCTACTACCATATACATGATCTTATACTACATAACCAACACCTACTACCATATACATGATCTTATACTACATAACCAACACCTACTACCATATACATGAACTGACACTACATAACCAGCACCTACTACCATATACATGAACTGACACTATATAACCAGCACCTACTACCATATACATGAACTGACACTACATAACCAACACCTCCTACCATATACATGAACTGACACTACATAACCGACACCTACTACCATATACATGAACTGACACTACATAACCATCACCTACTACCATATACATGAACTGACACTACATAACGATCACCTACTACCATATACATGAACTGACACTACATAACCAACACCTCCTACCATATACATAAACTGACACTACATAACCAGCACCTACTACCATATACATGAACTGATACTACATAACCATCACCTACTACCATATACATAAACTGACACTACATAACCAACACCTACTACCATATACATGAACTGACACTACATAACCAACACCTACTACCATATACATGAACTGATACTACATAACCATCACCTACTATCATATACATGAACTGACACTACATAACCAGCACCTACTACCATATACATGAACTGACACAACATAACCAGCACCTACTACCATATACATGAACTGACACTACATAACCAACACCTACTACCATATACATGAACTGACACTACATAACCAACACCTACTACCATATACATGAACTGACACTACATAACCAGCACCTACTACCATATACATGAACTGACACTACATAACCAGCACCTACTACCATATACATGAACTGACACTACATAACCAGCACCTACTACCATATACATGAACTGACACTATATAACCAACACCTACTATTATATACATGAACTTATACTACATAACCATCACCTACTACCATATACATGAACTGACACTACATAACCATCACCTACTACCATATACATGAACTGACACTACATAACCAACACCTACTACCATATACATGAACTGACACTACATAACCAGCACCTACTACCATATACATGAACTGACACTACATAACCAGCACCTACTACCATATACATGAACTGACACTACATAACCAGCACCTACTACCATATACATGAACTGACACTACATAACCAGCACCTACTACCATATACATGAACTGATACTACATACCCAACACCTACTACCATATACATGAACTGACACTACATAACCAGCACCTACTACCATATACATGAACTGACACTATATAACCAGCACCTACTACCATATACATGAACTGACACTACATAACCATCACCTACTACCATATACATGAACTGACACTACATAACCAACACCTACTACCATATACATGAACTGACACTACATAACCAACACCTACTACCATATACATGAACTGACACTACATAACCAACACCTACTACCATATACATGAACTTATACTACATAACCATCACCTACTACCATATACATGAACTGACACTACATAACCATCACCTACTACCATATACATGAACTGACACTACATAACCAACACCTACTACCATATACATGAACTGACACTACATAACCAACACCTACTACCATATACATGAACTGACACTACATAACCAACACCTACTACCATATACATGAACTGACACTATATAACCAGCACCTACTACCATATACATGAACTGACACTATATAACCAGCACCTACTACCATATACATGAACTGACACTACATAACCAACACCTCCTACCATATACATGAACTGACACTACATAACCGACACCTACTACCATATACATGAACTGACACTATATAACCAGCACCTACTACCATATACATGAACTGACACTACATAACCATCACCTACTACCATATACATGAACTGACACTACATAACCAACACCTACTACCATATACATGAACTGACACTACATAACCAACACCTACTACCATATACATGAACTTATACTACATAACCATCACCTACTACCATATACATGAACTGACACTACATAACCATCACCTACTACCATATACATGAACTGACACTACATAACCAACACCTACTACCATATACATGAACTGACACTACATAACCAACACCTACTACCATATACATGAACTGACACTATATAACCAGCACCTACTACCATATACATGAACTGACACTATATAACCAGCACCTACTACCATATACATGAACTGACACTACATAACCAACACCTACTACCATATACATGAACTGACACTACATAACCAGCACCTACTACCATATACATGAACTGACACTACATAACCAGCACCTACTACCATATACATGAACTGACACTACATAACCAGCACCTACTACCATATACATGAACTGACACTACATAACCAGCACCTACTACCATATACATGAACTGATACTACATAACCAGCACCTACTACCATATACATGAACTGACACTACATAACCAACACCTACTACCATATACATGAACTGACAGTACATAACCAACACCTACTACCATATACATGAACTGATACTACATAACCAGCACCTACTACCATATACATGAACTGACACTACATAACCAACACCTACTACCATATACATGAACTGACAGTACATAACCAGCACCTACTACCATATACATGAACTGACAGTACATAACCAACACCTACTACCATATACATGAACTGACAGTACATAACCAACACCTACTACCATATACATAACCAGCACCTACTACCATATACATGAACTGACACTACATAACCAGCACCTACTACCATATACATGAACTTATACTACATAACCAGCACCTACTACCATATACATGAACTGACACTACATAACCAGCACCTACTTTCTACGACATAACCAACACACTGTTTATGCAGCTAACATGTAATCACAATATTCCCAATTCTCCATATTCATGACATATATGGCCAGAAGCTTTATATTATATAATGTAGGCCAGTGGTGGGAATCCAGTCTGCCTCCATCCATTTACTGTAGGTTTTCTCACATTATACACAGTCAGCACTCCACCATCCTATCATCCATCATACGTGCTCACATTCCTCTATTAGGACCTGTTCTCATACTCATCAGCTGATATATATATATCTATTCCTCATATCACATCTCATTGTCTTTTTTTATTGCAGCCTTCTCTGCTGTTTCCCCCAATGCTTCCAGTCCATCCGCCCACGCACGCAGACCTATAGACTGACCCTACTACTCCTTCATACCATTCCCACTCATCTCACCTTCATCTATTATGGCCTGAGTGCCGCTACCACAAGGCTGCGGATGAGATCAGTGACTCTGTTATCACCGTATACACCGCCTATAGACAATATGGTATCGGGCACGTTCGGTGAGGGGAGGAAAGCACACACACATGCATACAACCTGTGAATACAAATTTTCCCTCTACGGATACTGAAGTAGCAGAGTTAGGTGCAGCACAACTGAAAAAGGCTACATACAGCTGCAGGTAACATTATAGCATTATACTTTATAGCAGTGTTTCTCAACCAGGGTGCCTCCAGCAGTTACAAAACTACACAATCCCAGAATTCCTGGAAAGCCAAAAGCAGCCAGCAATTCCTGCTTGTTCTTTGCTTTCTTTTGTGTTCTGGAAAACATCGTCTATATACCTTAAAGATTCCCACACACTTTAGGCTAAACTATTGGTTAAATCTTCTGATTCCAGCAGGACCTGTCAACCATCTAGTGCAGTATTCCCCAACCAGGGCTCCCCCAGCTGTTGCAAAACTACAACTCCCAGCATGCCTGGACAACCGAAGGCTTGCTGTTAGTTGTACTTTTGCAACAGCTGGAGGCACACTGGTTGGGAAACATTGCCTTATAGTCAAACAATGCAGAATCAAATAATAAAATGGGTAATACATGCAGTATGTATTGTATTTTATAGTGAATCATCGCTCCAGTTTGCAGCGTCTGACCCCAGTGCCCACCTTGTAACCCATCGCTATCATGTGCATCCTCCATGATAACATTCTGCTCTCCCCGTCCATGCTGCTGGCTTCCCTCCTGTACTCCATCCCTCCATTCCTCCTCTAATCCCCCCTCCTAGCGGCTCCCTCCCTTCTCTTCCAGTAAATGTTTCAGCACCATAGACAGCTCATAGGGAGCAGCAGCTGTGACACAATGAAGGAGGGGGGGGGGATGAGTATATGAGTCTTATCTGAGGGGGGGGGGGGGGACCTGGCCGGAGGTGAAAAGGAGGAGGGGGCAAATTGGTATTTAGGATGTTAACGTTACTACTTCTAAATTTATAATTCTAAATTTCAGGGGAAAAAAGGACTGTTTTTTTTTTTTTTTTTTTTTTTACATCGATCTATTACTATAATGTATAGGAACAAAAATTTCTGTAAGAAAAAAAACGTAAGAGCCCTCTTGCCACTTCATAGTGGCCTAATTTTCAGTGGGTGCCTAAAAACTGCACTACACAATGACCCCAACAGTTGCAAAGCAGTAATTACTAGAAAAGCCACTGGCCAAACACCAAAAAGACTACTACACAGCACCAACACCAAGAGAACCCATCATAAAAGGTCCTTTCCATGTGGTCTTAGTCAATGACTGATAGCAAGTAGGAACTGTGTTGTGGCGGTGGGGGTCACCTTGCTGTCCTGCCATTTTGTATTTTATTTTTATTATTATTATTTTTCACTACAAAGAGGGCAATATGAAGTGGCAAGTGGACACCTAAATTGATATGCCAGGATTTCAAATCAGTTTCCATTTAGATTTTGTGTAGATATTTTTTTTGGTAAGGTTTGGTTGTTACTTTCAGGGTACATTTAGGCAAGGTTTACACTGAGGACTTTCCGCTTGTGTATCTCCGGCTAAGGGGTGGACTGACACCTCATGGGGTCCCTGGGCAATAGAAGATCATGGGGCCCCCTAGTGCCCACCCTTTATAGACACCCCGCCCACATTCAATATAGTTTTTCCCCCTGCACTGTGGTTGCTTCCATCACACTCCTGCCTGTATGTGCTGAGATCTCACAGTGACAGGAATGTGGCCACCACATTCCCATTGGGATAGAATCAGGCACTAGATAGGATGGCTTCCTCCAATACCTTGGCTGCGCTGACTCCTCATCCCCTCCAGGAAGTGTAGGAAGCACAGCAGTGAGTACAGGCTGTATGTGTACGTCAGTGTGGATAGCCCCATCTGAAAGTGATAGGAGTGTGACTACAGAAATCCCACTACTATCACCCTCCGACAGCCGATGCAGCTCTGGAGTTGACAGCAGTATAAGGCAGCAGAATAGTAAGTCCAACTCTGGAGGTGACTAGAGTATAAGATATGATGCAAGAGCAGAATAGTGAGTGAAGCTCTGGAGGTGACTGGAGGATAAGATATGATGTAACAGCAGAATAATGGTTGCAGCTCTGGAGGTGACAGGAGGATAAAACACACTGTAACAGCAGAATACTGACTCCAGCCTGGAGGTGACTGGAGCATCAGGCATGATGGAAGAACAGAATGGTGACTAAAGCTCTTGAGGTGACAGGAGGATAAGACAAGATGTAACAACAGAAAAGTTGCTGCAGATCTAAAAGTGACTGGAGGATACAGCATGACGTAACAGCAGAGTGGTGGCTGAAGTTCTGGAGGTGACTGGAGGATAAGGCATGGTGTAACAGCAGAATAGGGAGTGCAGCTCTGGAGGTGACTGGAGGATAAGGCATGCAGTAACAGCAGAATAGGGAGTGCAGCTCTGGAGGTGACTGGAGGATAAGGCATGCAGTAACAGCAGAATAGGGAGTGCAGCTCTGGAGGTGACTGGAGGATAAGGCATGCTGTAACAGCAGAATAGGGAGTGCAGCTCTGGAGGTGACTGGAGGATAAGGCATGCAGTAACAGCAGAATAGGGAGTGCAGCTCTGGAGGTGACTGGAGGATAATGCATGCTGTAACAGCAGAATAGGGAGTGCAGCTCTGGAGGTGACTGGAGGATAAGGCATGCTGTAACAGCAGAATAGGGAGTGCAGCTCTGGAGGTGACTGGAGGATAAGGCATGCTGTAACAGCAGAATAGGGAGTGCAGCTCTGGAGGTGACTGGAGGATAAGGCATGCTGTAACAGCAGAATAGAGAGTGCAGCTCTGGAGGTGACTGGCGGATAAGGCATGCTGTAACAGCAGAATAGGGAGTGCAGCTCTGGAGGTGACTGGAGGATAAGGCATGCTGTAACAGCAGAATAGGGAGTGCAGCTCTGGAGGTGACTGGAGGATAAGGCATGCTGTAACAGCAGAATAGGGAGTGCAGCTCTGGAGGTGACTGGAGGATAAGGCATGCTGTAACAGCAGAATAGGGAGTGCAGCTCTGGAGATGACAGGGGGAAAATACATGGTGTATAAAGCAGAATAGTTAATGCACAAACATCTTACTTTACTCTGTCTTCTTCCAATGCAGTGAGGCTTAAGGACCTGCGGGTCATGTGACTCAGGTCCTTAAGCACTATCCTACACAGATAGTAAAGGGGATAAGTTTCTGCCCATAAGAAAGATAATGATGGTGCCCCCTCTCTCTGTCCTATCTGCCCCCAGGCCACATGTCACTACTTGCTATTCTCCTGCATTAGCTGTAAGAAGATCAGGAAGCATGGAAGCTGGAGGTCTGTATGTATCCAGCTTGTATGCGCCCTGATCTTGTGAAAAAGCAAGTCCTGCCATGGGTGGGCCCTCGGGCAGGGCCCAATTGCCCAACCTGTCAGTGCCCCCTGCTTCGGCACTCCCATAGAGATGCATGGAGGGTGCGTGGCGAGCCCTTCTCCATGTGCAAGGAGGGACAGAGTGCTGTACAAGAGATTGCAGAGGATAGTACATGGTACTTCTCCTTTAACCCCTTAACGACCAAGGACGTAAATTTATGTCCTGGTGCTGCAGTACTTAGCGCACCAGGACATATATGTACGTACTGTATTTGACTGCGAGCATCTGAGCGATGCTCGGAACATGCGCGGCTGATCCTGGCTGATCGCAGCCAGGGACCCGCCTGTAATGACCGACATCCGTGATTGCGGGGATGTCTGCCATTAACCAATCAGATGCCGTGATCAATACAGGATTGCCGCGGCAATCCGATCATCCGGAACGGCGTACGGAGGTCCCCGCACCTGCCTCCGCCGGCTTCCACAGGTTTTCTGCTCTGGTCTAAGATCGAGCAGACCAGAGCAGAAGATAGCCCTATGCATAGCACTGAACAGTATTAGCAATCAAAGGATTGCTATAAATAGTCCCCTATGGAGACTATTAAAGTGTAAAAATAAAAGTTAAAAAGTTTAAAAAAAGTTAAATAAAATGTGAAAAATCCCCTCCCCCAATAAAAATGTTAAATGTCCTTTTTTTCCCATTTTACCCTCATAAAGTGTAAAAAAAAAAAAAAAATAGTACACATATTTGGTATCGCCTTGTGCATAAATGTCCGAACTAATAATATATAATGTTATTGATCCCATACGGTGAATGGCGTGAACGTAAAAAAAAATAGAGCAAAATTGCTGCTTTTTTGTCACATTTTATTAAAAAAAAATGTATAAAAAAATTTATAAACGTTTTATATACACAAATGTGGTATTAATAAAAAGTACACATCATGGCGCAAAAAATGAGCCCTCATATCGCCACTTATACAGAAAAATGAAAAAGTTACAGGTCGTCAAAATAGAAGGATTTAAAACATACTAATTTGGTTAAGTTTGCGTTTTTTTAAGCGCAACAATAATAGAAAAGTATGTAATCATGGGTATGATTTTAATCGTATTGACAAACAAAATAAAGAACACACATCATTTTTACCGTAAATTGTACGGTGTGAAAACGAAACCTTCCAAAATTTGCTAAATTGCGGTTTTCTTTTTAATTTCCCCACACAAATGGTATTTTTTGGTTGCGCCATACATTTTATGGTAAAATGAAGGATGTCATTACGCAGGACAACTGGTCGCGCAAAAAACAAGCCCTTATACTGGCCTGTTGATGAAAATATTAAAGAGTTCCGATTTTTAGAAGACGAGGAGGAAAAAACGAAAATGCAAAAATAAAATTGGCCTGGTCCTTAAGGGGTTAAACATGACCACGTGCTTGGGCAATGTGCTTGCAAACTGCTGTTCTAGTTATATATTTTATGGAAAAAATGTTTAAACAAATTTTAATCATAGCTTCTGTGGAATTCAGACAGAAATCCCTAAGTGTGAATCTAGCTTTACATGTACATATTCTGCTGTGGAAATTAAGATTTGCTATAGATCCCAATGAATTCAATGGGTAGCAACAAAATCAGATACAGTGGAAAATCCACGGCAGATGATGTATGTGTAAACTTACAGCCTAGAAATTCCACTGTGGAAAATCTGCAGCATTTATTCTATGTGTGACCCTGTCCATACAGTCTAAACTGTCCTTACAGTCTAAGAACGTTTATTCACTTGATAATCTACCCAGGAAAAAAGGCCTTAAAGGGGTTTTCTGGCGCTAGCATAAAGATTAACACGTTTCTGAGTCCTGTAAAAAAAAAAAAGCCACACTTACCTATCCCTGGTCCCATTGGCTCGGTTTGGATCCGATCTTCTTCCTGCTTCAGAGACAAGCACTTGTTGCAGGACCTGAAGGCTCAGCCAATCTGGCCGCAGTGGTGTCACATTACATCCAGTGAATGGTTGAGCAGGCAGATCCTGCACCGATTTCTTGTCTCTGAAGCAGGAAGAAGACAGAAAATTGGGGAACTGGACAAGGCAGAACAGGAGCTGAATAGAACTGGGGATAGGTGAGTATGTTATTTTCTTTAAATTTTTTACAGGGCCCAAAAGGAAATGACACTGAAGTGGGCAAATGCCATGGCCGCCATGTTAGCTGGTCAAAACCAGACATCGGCCCTCTTAAAAATGGCAGTATTACAAAATAATGTTTACGCCTTCTCATAGTTAATGTAGCATGCTAGGAAACCCTAGCTTAGCTTCCAATAGTTAATAGGGGTTAATAGGATCAATATTGGATTGGGGGTGTCTGAATCGTGGCACTCTGCAGATCAGCTGTGTAAAGAGGCCTTGGCGATCGGGCCGCAGTCTCTTCAGTGTTTACTTTTAGTGCAACTCTGTTTATACTAGAAAACACCATAATATTTTTTTAAGGTCGGAAAGCCTCCTTAACTAGGTCCCCTCACATATGCTAATGTGATGGTTTCACCACGTTGCAGACACATAAGGTTCCTGCGATGCCTCCAGCACCCAAGATAATTTTAATAAACTGTTATCATAAACGCACAACTAGAGAAATACTAGTAAAATAGCATCCATAGCATTATACAGGGTTGCTAGTTTTGTCCCAGGTTTCATGTGAGAGACGCAGCTCATGTGCTTTTACACCCTCACACGTCTTATAGCCAGTGTTGTAATATTCTTCACCAGTCATGGTGCACGGGACCAGACTACCCAAATGCCAGACATGGGACCAGACTACCCAAATGCCATACTGAAAAGGGCACAGCCCAACATGTCCGGCCCACTATGTTGCACCTATTCTAAACTACTTTTACAGCTGATGTGTCGGGGGACAAAATGGGACAGTCTCCCGTGCTAAACCTACTCAATATGCAGTAGATGCTGTGTGTGTTATACAGCGGAAACCCACCTGCAATCCTGGTTGTTTAATCCCTCAGATGCCACAGCCTATAGTGACCATGGCATCTAAAGGGTTAGACAGAGGAAGGACTCCTGGTGAGATCAGATACCCACCCTACCCCCTCGCAATCACAAGGGTTCGTCATGGCAGCCAGGATCTAGTGAGGGCCCCAGGCCTTCCAGGACCCTGATACAAGTACAATACACTGCAATGCAAACAATTGCAGTGTATCGCACAAGTGATCACATGTTCAAGTCTCCCAGTGGGACTAAAATTAAATTTAAAAAAAATATATATTTTTTAAGAATATGTACAATGAAACAAAATTTTAAACATTGAATGGACACTCTTTTCTAATGATCAAATCAGTAAAAAAAAAAAAAAAGCCCATTCCCCCCCCCCCCCCCAAAAAAAAAAAAAATACAACAAAAAACTACAACTCTGCAAAATGTAAGAACAGGAAAGTTTTGGGTGTTCACTCTTGAACCCTACTTCTTTCTTTCACTCTGACTATCTTTCCTTTGTTCTCTTTGGATTTCCCTCCCTGTATCTCTCTGACTCCTTTCTTCTTCTTTCTTTCTTCCATGACTCTTCTTTCTTCTCTCTCTCTCTCTCTCTCTCTCTCTCTCTTTCTCTCTCTTTCTCTCTCTCTCTCTCTCTCTCTCTCTCTCAGACTCTCTTTCCTTCTCTCTCTCTCTCTCTCTCTCTCTCTCTCTCTCTCTCTCTCTATCTCTCTCTTTCGGACTCTCTTTCTTTCTCTCTCGGACTCTCCCTTCCTCTCCCTACCAACTTTTTCTAACTTTTTATTGTCCCTATTTCTCTCCTTCTCTCTGATTCTTACTTCATCCTGTCCTCCTATCTCTCTCTTCCCATGCATCTCACTGTCTCTCTCTCCACCCAGGTCTCTTTTTCCCTTCTGTCTGTGACTCTTCCTCCATCCTTTCCCCTCTGTTTCTCTGTTTTCCTCCCCATCTATCTCTCCACCTTACGTCCAATCCTCTCATCTATCTTCCACATGTCTGTGTGTTTTCCCTTCCTGCCTTTTTACTCCTCTTATTCTCCCTCCCTCTCCCTTTACTTATCTCTCTCTCTCTCTCTCTCTCTCTCTCTCTCTCTCTCTCTCTCTCTCTCTCTCTCTCTCTCTCTGTCTCCTGCTCCCGTCCATCCCTCCATCAGTCCCTGAGTCTCTCCATCTCTCTCTCCTCTGTCTATCTCTTTCTCTCTCTGTACATCTACCTGTCTCTCTCTCTCTCTCTTGGTCTACTGCTCCCTGTCAATCCCTTGCTCTGTCCCTGTGTCTCTTTCTCTCTGTACATCTATTTGTCTCTTTCTCTCTCTGTTGGCCTCCTTCTCCCCGTCTATCCCTTCATTGGTCCCTGTTTCTCTCCTTCTCTTTCTCCCATGTCTGTCTCTCTTTCGCTCTCTCTCTCTCTCTCTCTCTCTCTCTCTCTCTCTCTCTCTCTCTCTCTCTCTCTCTCAGTCTCTGTCTACCTGTCTATCCTTTTTTCTGTCCCTGGGTCTCTCCAAATCTCTCTACCCTATCTGTCTCACTCTTCCTTTCTCCCCGGTCTCCTTCTCCCTGTCTATCCCTCCTGGTGTCTCTCCATCTCTCCCCTCTGTCTCACTCTTATTCTCTCTCTGTAGATCTACCTGTCTGTCTCTCTCTGTCTCCTTCTCCCCATCATTCCCTGCTGGTGTCTCTCCATCTCTCCCTCCTGTCTGTCTCACTCCTCCTTTCTTCTCTCTCTGTCTCGTTCTCCCCATCATTCCCTCCTGTGTCTCTCCATCTCTCTCTCCTGTCTGTCTCACTCCTCCTCTCTCTGTCTCTCCCCATCATTCCCTCCCGGTGTCTCTCCATCTCTCTCTCCTGTCTGTCTCACTCCTCCTTTCTTCTCTCTCTTTCTCTCCCCATCATTCCCTCCCGGTGTCTCTCCATCTCTCTCTCCTGTCTG